>NW_024080670.1:3129998-3298232 GCF_003009895.1 Hyaena hyaena | reverse complement strand
TTTTATTTCTAGGAGAGAGAGAGAGACAGCTTGAGCAGGGGAGGGTCAGAGAGAGAGGGAGACACAAACTCTGAAACAGGCTCCAGGCTCCGAGCTGGCAGTCAGCACAGAGCCCGACGCGGGGCTCGAACCCACGAACCGCGAGATCGTGACCCAAGCGAAAGTCGGACGCCCAACCGACTAAGCCACCCAGGTGCCCCCGAAAGATTTTACTTTTAAGGAATCCCTACACCCAACATAGGGCTTGGACCCTGAGACCGGGAGTCACGTGCTCTGCTGACTCAACCAGCCAGGCGCCCCTGTGATGTCCTTTTACGTGCAGCAGACAGGACCAGGCTTGGTGTGGCCCGGGGAGTCCCTGACCAGTGTGCCTCGTCCCATCCCCTCGGGGGCCAACCCTCGGGCTTGTGTGCCTCTCCCCTGACGGCTGTTCCAGGCCTTTGGTTTGAGCCTTCAGTGGGCAGCAGGCGGGCGCAGGGCACGGCCCGTGTGGAGATTAGCTGAAAACAGGCCAAAGGGCCAAGAAAGAAGGTCTGTTGTTTCCTCCTCCCCCGAGGTGAAGGACCCTTCTCTGGGTGCCGTCAGCCCCGAGGAGGCGCATCAGACCCCTGGGCCCAGCCCCTCAGCTCTGCCAGCGGCAGCGCAGGCCTGGCAAGGGCTGGCGACCTCGACACACCCTGCTGTGGCCTGTCCCCAAGTGGCTTTGCCTGCGGAGGGACCCCGCCCCCTGTGGCCTCCCCACAGGGCAGAGAAGGCTGGCAGGGCCTTAGGGCCACGGTCTCTGCTTAGTGGAGGGACCTTTCCTCAGAGCCCTGGAAGGTCCGGACTCCTGCAGGCCTGGCGCAGCTGCATCTAGCGATGCCAAGTGGCCCGTGGACTCCCTGGGGCTCTTTGTTGTCAATGGCTAAGTTCCGGTTTGTCAGGGGAGTCGATTTGCCCAGGGCCACGCAGTATACCAGAGCTCGGGGGCCATCGGGTCTCAGGGCGCGGCTGTGTGGCCGCGCGCGGGGCCCCTGCGCCCACCTCCAAGGGTGGCATACGGTTGAAAGAAGCCATTCATTTGAGGCGGTGAGCCCAGAATCTTCACGCGTTAAGTGTCCAGTACATGGAGCCGTGTGGTCAACAGCAACGTCTAGTCCGGAATCGCGCATCGGTAGCTTTGCTCCTGCGCGTTCCAGAAAGCCCACGGATTTCGGGATCTCAGCCCAACCCTCCTCTTCCCGCTCTTCCCAGAGAGGACCCTCATGCTGCCCCTGACAGAGGGCTCCCTGCATCTGCGGGCGGACGATGAAGACAGCCTGACCTCTGAGGATTCTTTCTTCTCTGCCACGGAGGTGACCTGCGGGGTGGGCGGGCAGAGGGAGGCTGGGGTGGAGTGACGCCCCGGCCCCCGTGTGCAGTCCCTGCACTGGGTCGTGGGAAAGGCAAGGCATTTCCTCTGACAGCATTTGGCAGTTACCAAGCACGGCTCCCCGGGGACTCCATGCACTTGCTGGGGACAGGAGAGCCTGAGAAGCCGGGCGTCATAGGTCCTGTGGATGACCATGGGTCTCCACCCCCCCGCCCCCCGGCTCCAGCCCACACTCACCCCTCCCTTGTTAGACTGCGTGCCCGTTGCTTGGCATTAGTCAAGTCCCACTGTGGCCATGCGTGTCAGGCCCGACTGTCCTGCCAGGCACGGGGTGGGGCGGGGGGCAGAATGTGGGCACCCGCCCGGCAGATGGTCCCTTTGGGAAGGGTCCCTGGAGATGGGGACGCTGAGCACCAGAGCTGGACTCAAATCTGGGCTTCTTGCCTCTTGGCTCGTTGTTCCCTCTGGCCTCCCTCTGGGAGGCTGGCCCCTCCGGTGTCCCCTGGGCAAGCACCGTCACCCCCTGGGATGCCGTCGACTCAGGCTTTGACACGACCTTCCTCTTCCTGCATGCCCTCCCCCCAGCTCTTTGAGTCCCTGCAGGTCGGCGATTACCCGATCCCGCTCTCCAGGCCCGCCGCCGCCTACGAGGAGGCCCTGCAGCTGGTGAAGGAGGGGAAGGTGCCCTGCCGGACCCTCAGGTGAGCGTGTGGGGAAGGAGGCGGGGGGCAGTGGCAGCTGGGGTGCACCCTGTCCCCCTCGGAGGCCGGAGAAGCCAGCAGCGCTCGGTGAGGACTCAGCTGGACAGGCCAGCCCAGGGCCCCGGTGCCGCTGACCCAGCCGTGGAGGGTGGAGGGCGGCCTTCGGCTCGGAGATGGGCAGGCCCGCAAGTAGCAACCACACACCCCTGTAACTAGTGAGATAACAATGATTCCTACTTAGGCAGAGTTGTCAGAGGCCTTGTTGTTGGCGGGCACTGTCTCTGAGCCCTGGGTCCCCAAGGACTCCCATCTCCGCAGCGGCCCTGAGGCCGGCCTCTGGGGACAGACAGCCTCGACTCTTTCCAGGCTCTGTGCCTTTTTAGCACATGGCCCTGGATCAGTTGCCTAACCTTTCTTGGCCTCAATTTTCTTACCTGTGGCCTCGTTGAGGTTTCTTATTCACCTTAAATTAATTTTGCTCAGAACTTGGCTTTGGGCCCTAACTCCAGATTTAAGTATGTGCCTTTTTTTTAACTTTTTTTTTTAATGTTTTATTTATTTCTGAGAGAGAGAGAGAGAGACAGCATGAGCAGGGGAGGTTCAGAGAGAGAGGGAGACAGAATCTGAAGCAGGCTCCAGGCTCTGAGCTAGCTGTCAGCACAGAGCCCGACACGGGGCTCGAACCCATGAACCATGAGATCACGACCTGAGCCCAAGTCAGACGCTTAACCGACTGAGCCACCCAGGCGCCCCATTAAGTATGTGCGTTTGAAGTTCACTGACTGAGGGGCACCTGGGGGCTCAGTTGGTTAAGCATCCGGCTCTTGATTTCGGCTCACTGTTTGGGAGTTTGAATCCCCTGCTTGGGATTCTGTCTCCCTCGCTCCCTGCCCCTTCCCTGCGCGTGCGCCTGTGGGCGCACACACGCGCTCTCTTTATCTCCCAAAGTAGATCAATCTTAAAAAGTTTGCTGACTGAAAAGCCTGGCTGAAGCCTTAGTGAGGGGGGTGAGGGGAGCCAGAATGGGCAGGAGCCCCCTGCCCTGGCACTTGGCCAGCTGGGACCTGTCGGGCCACTCCAGCCCCCTGCCAGTGAGGGGCCTTTGCTGCCTGGGGCCTGAAGGAGGCCGAGGTTGGCCCGACTCCTAGCGCCCAGCCCTGCCAGCTGCGCTCGGTGCTCCTGGGGACAGCATGTTCCCGGGGACCATCCGGTCAAGCCTCTTCCTTTGGTTTGGCAGCATCCGAGGTCTAGCAGAGGGCAGGCGCTTGCCCAAGGTCACGCTGCCCGGCTCCACCCTGACCCCCCAGGGGCGTCGCTGGACAGGGCCCGGGGGTGTGACTGTGTGTGCCTCCCCACAGGACAGAGCTGTTGGGCTGCTACAGTGACCAGGACTTCCTGGCCAAGCTGCACTGTGTGCGGCAAGCCTTCGAGGTGGGTGTCGGGGGCACCTGGCAAGGACGGGGTCGGGGCCGGGGCCAGGCAGGCGGGTCTCCCAGCCTGACGGCTCACCCCCACCCCCTGCTTTGCTCATTCCTTAGGGCCTTCTGGAAGACAAGAGCAACCAGCTTTTCTTCGGGGAGGTTGGCCGCCAGATGGTGACGGGCCTGATGACCAAGGCCGAAAAGGTAGCTCTTTTCAGGTGTTCTTCTCACCTTGTGTTTTTTATTTTGATTTTTGTAACTTTTATTTGATTCTGTTTAAAAAAAAAAAAAAAAAGCCTCGCTTGACATGAAGCTAAGGAGCTTTGACTTCATCCTGAGGCTCTAGAGGAGCCGAGAAAGGCTTGGGGGAGTTTCCTGGGCAAATTATTTTTTTTTTAATATTTATTTTTGAGAAAGAGAGCAAGCATGTGCGCGAGCAGGGGCGGGGCATGGGGGGGATTGCGGAAGATCCAAAGCAGGCTCTGAGCTGACAGCAGTGAGCCCGACGCTGGGCTCGGACCCACAAGCCATGAGATCATGACTGGAGCTGAAGTCAGATGCTCAAGTAACTAAGCCACCCAGGCGCCCCTCCTATACTAATTTTTAAAAATATGGACCTGTCTTGCTTTAAAAAATTTATTTTTTTTAATGTTAATTCCTTTTGAGAAAGAGAGAGAGACAGAGAACAGGCAGGGGAGGGGCAGAGAGAGGGTGTCACAGAATCGGAAGCAGGCTCTGGGCTCTGAGCTGTCAGCACAGAGCCCGACATGGGGCTCGAACCCACAAGCTGTGAGATCATGACCTGCACCGAGCCCCCCAGGCACCCCGAGGACCTGCCTTGATACCGAAACGCGGTTCTACACAGTTGAGTGACTCGAAAGCGCAAGCCATTGTCGTTGTCGGTACCCCGGAGCACCGTCGGCCAGAGTGAACCACTGCCACAGTCCTAGGTGCTTCTGCTCTGTGTCACGGACTCACCCTTGAACTCGGTTGTCTAATTTCCAAAGTTTCCTGCAAGCCATTGGGCAGCTTTGGTGGGTTGTGTAAGAGTGTATCTCGTCCATCTGTCCGGGTGAGCAGATACCATTCCTTTTGCTGATTGCACAGGAGTCCCTCGGGCAGGCTGGCATGGCTCTGATGTCCCCTGTCACACTGCCATTCTAGTCTGTCTGTCACAGGCCCCTCTTGGTACTGGTGGTTTTCTGAGGGGCAGAGCCCAGATGTGGCAAAAGCACGTCCTGGGCACAGTTAGGAGGGCCTCTCAGTTTGCTCTCTGAAATGCCCAGCAGCTTGATGACCGAAGCTCCCGCCGGTGGTGCCAGAGTGCGTCCCCTGACATCTCGGCCAGTGGTGGGCGTCAGTGATCCTTTTAATCGATTTTATCCATTCCTTCGCATTTCTGTGGTTCTGAAGAAGGTTGCTTAAGTTGTCGTGTTGTTTGGCCAATTGTCTGAGCAAAGCCCTTGAAAACTCCCCTCCCACCTCCCCACTGTCTGAGTAATGGTTCCCAAAACACATCTCTGATCTCGTTACCCCACTGCCTGGCGTGCTCCCTTGCTCCCACTGCCTTCGAGGTACAGACCGAGTCTCGTTTTTTGACCGGCTGCTTGTCCAGACTGCAGGGCTCGGGCTTAGGGCACAGCTCTTCCAGACTTTCTCCCTGGTCTAGGCCTTCGCATGTGGCCCCTCTATACCCAGAACCCTGATCATCAATGTGCTTATTAACTACGTTAACTACCGTCTTGTTTGTTTGTTTATTTCTGAGTGAGAGAGAGCGTGAGCAGGGGAGGGTCAGAGAGAGGGAGAGACATAGAATCCCGAAGCAGGTTCCAGACTCTGAGCTGTCAGCACAGAGCCCGACGCGGGGCTCAAACCCACGAACCTTGAGATCGTGACCTGAGCCGAAGTCGGCCACCCAACCGACTGAGCCCCCCAGGCACCCCCCTACCATCTTGTTTATACCTGAGGGTATAAAAATGGGCCTCTAGGATTTAATGAAAGGATGAACCCCTGTGTGCCCAGCACCCAGGGTAGGAGGTGGAACTTCTACCAGCATCTGGAAGCCCCCCGCCCCTCCCTTCCTTGCTCTTCCTTGCTTTCCCATCTTCTAAGCCCCTGGTGGCCGTCTCATCCCCCTGGAGGCCTTTGCCCAGAGCCCTCGGGCTCGGCCGCCAGCACGTCCATCACCTGCATCCGGTTTGCGGATCGCGCGTTCTCACTGCTCCGTGAGCTCTGCACAGCCCGGGGACCACGGCTCTCCCGGTGTAGGTATGTCCGGGCCCAGGGCCTGGCATGGGGCCGGGGCTCCTTGAGTGCCAATTATTACTCTCCCAGCAGCTGCTGTTTACCCAGCAATGAGCCCAGAGCTCTGTCCACGTCTCTACCTCCAGTCGCTCATTTAGCCTGACTACACTCTCCACTCAGTGGATATAAGAAAACCGAGCCCGAGAGGGGAGAGGGCCTGGCCCAGGTCTCTAAGCAAGGGAAGGGTAGCGCTGGCATTTGAACCCAGGTTGGCCTGATCCCAGCTGTTCCCTTGGCCTGTTCTCTGTGGCCTCCCAAGAGAGTGAAGGAATGAACAAGTGAAGGAAGGGCAGGTGAGGCTGAAGTGAGAGCCGGGAGCTTAGCAGCCGGCCTGAACCCTGTGGCCACTCGCTGCAAGGCCCAGAGGTGCAACTTGCCTACTGGCCTCCACGCCCGGGGCGGGGGGGGAGGCCTGGGGTGGGGGCTCCCACAGGTTTTGCGAATGGCTGGTTATCGGCTCCAAAGAGCAGAGGTTGCCTGTGCAGAGCCCCGGCGCTGGGGCAGGGACCCAGGCAGTCCTGTTGGGTTGTCACAGGCAGAGCTGGGAGGCTCCCAGTCCTGTGGGCAGCAGCCGGGCTCTGGACTTGAGAAATCAGGCCACTTCGTCACTGTGTGTTCACAAACCAGCCATGCACCCTCTCCCATGTGGGAGTGGGTGTGCCCCAGGGGCCTTGTGAGATGGTGTCAGACGTGCTTGGCCAGCCCTTATCTTCATTGCCCTCCTTTCCGTATGAGGAAACCGAGGCTCCAGGAAGTTAAGTCACGGTCAAGGTCATCCTAGCAACTTGTCTTTAAAACTTAGTGAAACTAGGGGTTATTTTCCCCCTTTTTTTTAAAAAAAATTTTTAATGCTTTATTTATTTCTGAGAGAGTGAGCCTGAGCAAGGGAAGGTCAGAGAGAGAGGGAGACACAGAATCCGAAGCAGGCTCCAGGCTCTGAGCTGTCAGCACAGAGCCCGATGCAGGGCTCGAACCCACGAACCATGAGATCATGACCTGAGCCGAAGTCAGATGCTTAACTGACTGAGCCACCCAGGCGCCCCCCTTTTTTTTCCCCTTTAAGTGAATATAGAAATACTCATGCTCCTTTTAGAAAAACCCAACAGATATGTAAGAGCAAAAAGAAAAACTGCCCCTCACTCTACCACCCTGTTCACATCTAGTGAATGTGTGTCTGATGGCTCCTCCACCCACGGTTTTTTATAAGGGGCGTCAACCTGCCTGCTCTATTCTGTGCCAGCTCCACCCCACCTGGCTCTTGGGCACATCACTGATCTCCCGCAGCCTCAGTATTCCTATCTAGAAAGTGGGTATACTACTGGCCCATTCCTCGCAGGACCGCGTGAATTCGCTGAGTTGGTCCCTGTTAGCACAGCCCCTGGCGTGTCCCAGCTTTCCCTGTCCTTAGAGGCACGTCCGCGTGTGACGTCGCATGCCCCAGCTCCACCTCTCGGCCCCAGAGAGCAAAGAGCCCATCCCGGGTGCCCACGGCAGCGGGGCTCATACACTATTTATCGTTTAGGCCCAGGCACCATGCCGATTGTGTTACGCGCCTGGGCTCACCGACTCCCTCCGGCTCGGCCCGTGAGTGTGGGCTGTAGCATCTCCCATTTCACCAGTGACAGCCAGGGTCGTGCAGATTCGTATCTTTGGCTGCTGGACTCAGCCTCCTGGCCTCACTCATCTTTGCACAGTGTGCTTGTGGTGCCGCATGTGTGCACGCGCACATGTGCGTCTCCCGGAAGGCATTTGGTGCTCCGTTGTGAGTTCGGGCTGAGCCGTTGCGGGGCGAGCTGTTGTTGGATCTCTCCCAGACGTGTGCCGGCGTGTGCAGAGGCACACGGTGGTGGGCAGAGGACGCTTCTTGCCTCATTTTCTCTGTGGCTGCTGCTCAGGGATAGGCCTCTGCCCTGCCTTGGCTTGTCCCCCATGCACAGGCTTGTCCCTGCAAATCTAGTCCAAGTGAGTTCTAGAGCCTCTCTCATGACCAGAGTGAGCCGTGCCTCTCCCCACAGAGCCCCAAAGGCTTCCTGGAGAGTTACGAGGAGATGATGGGCTATGCCCTGCAGCCTGAGACCTGGGCCACCACACGACTGGAGCTGGAGGGCCGTGGGGTGAGTTGGTTTGTGCTGAGCCCCAGCACCCTGGGGACCCTTGCACCCAAGATCCTCGAGCTGGGGGGAGGGGGGTGCCTGTGCCGAGCTCTGCCTCGATTCTCAGGGTCTGAGGTGGCCCCATCGCTGCCGCCAGCGGACCCAGGCTGTTGGGGAGACAGCCCCAGCCATACCCCGTTGCGGCCCCAGGATGCACCCGCTCACCCGTGTGCTCCCACCCAGGCCCCCCACACCCGCGCCTCTCTGGACTCAGTCTTCCCGTCTGGACAGTGGCCCTGCAGCCTTCAGAGCATCCTGCCCTCTCACAGGTGGTGTACATGAGCTTCTTTGACATAGTGCTGGACTTCATACTCATGGACGCCTTCGAGGACTTGGAGAACCCCCCGTCCTCGGTGCTTGCCGTCCTGAGGAACCGCTGGCTGTCAGACAGCTTCAAGGAGACGGTGGGTGGCTGCCCTGCCCCCCCCCCCCCACGTCCAGCCCACACTCCCATCACCCCACGCATTGGCCCACACCCTGCTCTCCATCCCTGGCTCCGGGCACCAAGGCTGGGCCGTCCACCCCCTCCGGACAGTCTTCCTTCCCCCGCTCGATGTGGGTCTCTGGGCCAGGCAGACGGGGCATCTGCCCCCGAGCAGCTCCCCAGGGGAGGCCGACGTTCTCTGTGCCTGTTTAGAACCCACGCAATGGTGGGGGGAGAGTTTTCCTTCTGCGTTGTGGTCTCCCTTAGTTAATTCTACTCCGTTTAAAAAACACTTTTTTTTAATGTTTACTTTTTGAGAGACAGAGAGAGAGTACAAGCAGGGGAGAGGCAGAGAGAGAAAGGGAGGCAGAATCCAAAGGAGGCTCCAGGCCCTGAGCTGTCAGCACAGAGCCCAACACGGGGCTGAACTCACGAACTGTGAGACTGTGACCTGAGCCGAAGTCGGATGCTCAACTGACTGAGCCCCCCAGGCGCCCCTTTTCTACTCCCCTTTAATGCATCTTATTAAGTCAAGTTAAGGCAGAGTTGAGTGCAGGGCCCCTCGGGTCAGGCGGGGCCATCAGGCAGCCCTACAAACACCTCCTTCAGAAGGAGGTGGGGGTGGCCAGGTCATGGCCATCTCACAGAGAAGGAAGCTGCGGCCCGGAGAAGTTCCGTGGCTCAGCCAGGGGCCTGCAGTGGTAAGGGTTGGAGTCAAGGGTCAGATTTAGGTGTGACTTGTTCCTAACTGAGGGGAGGGAGGTACAGAGCGTGGGCACCTGGCCCTGTCTTCCTGCTTGGGGCGGGGTGAGCTGGGGCCGGGTAGGGGCTGCCGGCCCAACCTCTCATTCTGAAACCTGGGTGGGGTCCCATCTTTGATTTAGGCCCTGGCCACCGCTTGCTGGTCAGTCTTGAAAGCCAAGAGGAGACTGTTGATGGTGAGTGACCTCGGGGCCCCGGGCACGGCACCCAGCACAGCTGACCCATCGGCTGGAGCTGGCCCCGGTTCTGGGGGTGGGGCAGGGCTGGGCAGGCAGAGAAATGGGGCTGTCACAGGGAGGTCCTGCTGAGTCCCCAGGCCCCGCTGTCCCTTTTGGCCTCTGTCACAGCACTGGCCACCTGTCCTTTTCTCAGCCTTGTACTAGGGGTACCTCAGAGGCACACGTGGGTCTGCTTTATCTCCCTCTAGGACCCAGCACAGCATGGGCCATCGGGAACTGTCGAAGGGGGCTCGGAGGGGAAACGGCATCCTTGAGGGAGGAAGGGCCCACAAAAGGGGTGGGGGTGGTCTTGGCCGAGGCATCTGGGCGGGGCACGCAGAGCAGCCTCCGGCTGCTGCTGTCTGCACTCCCAGGCAGCAACTGGCTGCTCTGATTGGGCTGCGGTCCCTCCCTCTCCTCTGCCAGCCAGGCCCTGATGCCCTGCCAAGTACTCTGGGCATTTCCAGTGCCCAGCCCCGCCCCCCCTTCCTCCCGTAGTCCTCAGAGCAGCCCTGAGGTTATCCCTCCATTCTGCAGAGCAAAAAGCCCCTGTCACTTGCTCGGGGTTAGCCAGCAAGCATGTGACTGAGCTGGGCCCCCAAGGCCCAGCTCTCGATAAGCACCCCACCCCACCCCACCCCCGCCGGCTTGGCCGAGTCCCAGCCCTCAGCCTCGCCTCTTCTGCAGGTGCCTGATGGCTTCATCTCCCATTTCTACTCCGTATCGGAGCACGTTAGCCCTGTCCTAGCCTTTGGCTTCCTCGGACCCAAACCCCAGCTCGCTGAAGTGTGTGCTTTCTTCAAGGTAAACTGAGCGGGCGGCCCGCGTGGGCTGCTTCCCGAGAAGGGGTGTGGGGGGGCCGGAGGGAGCCCGGCCGATGTGGGGGTTCTGGCAGAAGCACCAGGAGGGAGGGAGCCTGTGGATGGGGCGGGGAGGGGTCCCCAGAGGGGCTTTGGGTGATCTGGAGGGTGTCGGTGCAGGGGCGGGGGGAGCGGGGCTCTGCGGCCCAGGCCCGACACCAGCCCCTCCCCCAGCACCAGATCGTGCAGTACCTGAGGGACATGTTTGACCTGGACAACGTGCGCTATACCTCGGTGCCGGCACTGGCAGACGACATCCTGCAGCTGTCGCGGCGCCGCAGCGACATCCTGCTGGGCTACCTGGGGGCGCCGGCAGCCGGCAGCCCTGGCCTGAATGGGGCGCTGCCCCGAGAGAACGGCCCCCCGGACCTGCCGCAGTAGTGGCGGGCGCAGGCTCGGGGAGGGGTGCGGCCTGCGTCTTGTCCACGTGCTGATGGCAGCACGAAGGCTGCCTCCTCCCCTCCTTAGTGTTGGCGTCCAAGGGCCCGGGTGTCCGCGGCCGGCAGCTTCGGCAGAGCCCGGGCCTTGGTGGCCTCGGGCAGTTGTCCCTGACCATTGTCACCACCTGGGAATCCCCACAGACTTCCCTGGAGAGGGCTGGAGCCCCGGGGGCCCACCCGACTGCCCTCGGCTGTCCCTGGATGACGCAGCAGCGGGACCAGTGGCCTTTGGGGCCTGAGGGAGAGGAAGGTGGTCAGAGACAGACCCTGTTGTGAGGAGAGGTGGGACGGGCAGAGCTGGGAGTCCTGGGGGTGGGACCCCAAGACCTCCCCCCATCCCGGGGCTGCTGACGAGGCAGGGCTAGGAAGGTAGAGGTGGAAGATGGGGGGGGGGGGTGCGTGGCTCTGGTGAAGGCCCCGGATGGCCAGAGCTAGAAGGGACCCGGACTTAGACCGAATCTGGCTGCCCAGTCCTGTGGGCCCCCACCCCCGCCCCCACCCTAGAGAGTTTGCAGCCCCGGAGAGGGAGGGTGGGGGCCACAGAGTGCCTGGGGGGGCGTACCTTGGACCTTGGACTGGTGGCAGGCCCGGACCATGCAAAGGTGGGATGGGGTGGGTCTGCCCTCCTTGTGCTCAAGTCTGGGTGGGGACTGGACCCCTGGCAAACCCAAGCAGGAAACCCGGGACGCTGTCTCCGCTGACATTCCCTCGTCCTGCAAAGACTGTCACTTCTCTTCCCCTTTGTCGCCACCAAAGACGGAGCAGGTGGGGCCGGTCCTCCCGCCCCACCCCGCTGCCTCCCTGAGCCCGGACCCCCCTGAGTGGTGCTAGGGCTCCGCTGGAGGCTCTGACCAGGGTTCATTGCAGGCCTGTCACCTGGGACAGTGGCGGGCCCAGGGACCACACCGAGCGGGCCAGAGGAAGTACAGGGCCGGACCGGCTGCCCTGCCCTCAGTAGTACAGGAAAGTTTGCCGGGCGCTTGGCCGTCGGCTCGATGTACAGACGCTCTAGCTGTGCATCAGCTGGTCCTCCGGCCATCCCCACGTCGTCCCCATGTCGTCCCCACATCCGCTGGGAGCTGGGAGCCCTGCAGACTCAGTGTTTTCACCGGAGGCGGGATGTTTTATTTATTGCCTTAACACTTTATTTTGTGATTCTGCCCCTTTCAGGCTGAGAGGCCTCCCAGAGAAACTGAGTCCTCCCTCCTTGTTCTCCGTACTCTGGAGGACTGGCTCCTCAGCCCCTAATGGCAAAGGGGTCCTGGGAGGGAGAGAGAAGGGAAATGGAGAGGGGGGTGCATGGGCCCGGCCCATCATCTCCCTGCACGCTCGCTCCTGCTCCACAGACCGGAGGACCCTGTGTCGAGCCGGGGCTCTGGCCCCAACCCCCCGGCCCCCGCTCTGAGGTTGGTGTCCAGGAAGGAGCAGCCTCCTGTGTGGGAAGGCCCGGGGTGGCCCTCCTCCCGTCCAGCCCCACGTTCCGTTCATTTGCACTTCCCCGGAGCTATGAATGTCCTACTGGGTCCGGGGCCCCGGCCACTCTGGTTTGCTCCCGGATCGCTCAGAGTGGTGTGTTCATTTGTCTTTGTTTACACGTCTGTGCACTGCCTCTGGCACTTGGTTTGTTGCAGCTTCCAACTTTTGTCTGGTAGAGCGTGTGCGCACCAACCTCAAGTTGAATAAATGATTTATTAAACAACGTCCTTCCACGTTGCCGTGCCAATGGATCCGTTTGCTTCCTGGGCCGTCGCTGGGGACTCGGCCTTTGGGGTGCGGTTGGTGGAGTTTCCAGGAGGGCCAAGGTCGAGGGAAGCCTGGTGAGCCCCCCTGGGGCCTCGTGGCAGGCTGGCAGCGTGGATGGGTCCCTTACGCAGGGAGGGCTTCAGGGTTGGGGGCGAAGTGGGGGAGCGGTCAGCACCGTGCTTAAGGCCACAGATGGCGGGCAGCCTGGGTGTGGACCCCGCCCAGGCACCATGTTGCTGAGGTCGCTTCTCCCTGGACCTTAGTGCCCACATGTGTAAGACAGGTGTTGGGCCAGCTGGGGGGCAGGGGAGGCGGGGGGCTGGAACAGGTAGGAAAGGACCAGACTGAAGTCGGCCAGGTCTACAGAGGTTTCCATAGACAGCCAGACCTTGGTAGGTTATTGTTTGTTTTGAGAGTGAGCATGAGCAGAGGAGAGGGAAAGAGAGAATCCCAAGCAGGCTCCACGCTGTCAGCCCAGAGCCCTCCATGGGGCTCTCACCCACGAACTGTGAGATCGTGAACTGAGCTGAAATCAAGAGTCAGATGCTTAACCGACTGAGCCGCCCAGGCGCCTCCCCCTGTCTTTTTAAGTACACTCTATGCCACATGTGGGACTTGAACCCATGACACCAAGATCAAGAGTTGCACGCTCTACCGATCGAGCCAGCCAGGTGCCCTGAGACCTTTTGTTTTTCTAACTGGCATCTTCGGGGTCCAGGAGTTCAGAGACTTGCATTGGAATGCGTTTCCTGAGGGTGGCGCTCCACTGATCCCGCTCATTCTTCATCCCTGATGCCCATTCCTGGCCTGCAACTGCCTGCAAACCGAGTTTCTGAAGTGAACAAATGAACCTCTAATTTAGAGGGCAGCAGCACATTTTGGGGAACCAGGCCCAGAGATGGGGAGTTTCCTAAAGGACTTGGAGCCCAGACCAGCATAGCTGTGGTACGATGCACAGTTAAGACTTTGTGCCTGACTGTCCTGTCTGTGAACTCCCTGCCAGAAGAAAGACGAGCTCTGCCGGGGACGCCTGGGGACTCCGGAAGGGCCTGGGTCTCAGGACTCCCCTGGGGACTCCTCCAGGCAAGTGGGAAGAGGAAGGCAGCAGCTGGGCTCATGGGATGCAGGCTGGTTCCGAACCTGGGCCTGCCCAGCAGACAGACCTGGGTTTGAATCCTGGTTCTGACACACACTAGCCTGGTGACCCGCGCGGGGGGAGACACTCAAGAGCCTCACTGTCCTTGGCTATAAACTGGGCACATTCAGAGCCGCCTCACAGGCTGACAGTGCAAGTGACAAGCGTGGAGCACCTCCCAGTTTGCCAGGACCGACACCAGGGGCCTCCCTGGCCCACCCCTGACCTCAGGGAGGAGGCAGGTGGCTCCTGCAGCGTCTGGGAGTCTCCACGGCATGCACGTCCACACTGCCCAGCCGCTCGTCCACATGGCAGGTTGGACCTGCAGTCTGGGACTCTGCCGTGATGCCTGGGCACATCTCCAACAGAAATGCGTCCTCTGGGACACCAAAGAGCAGCACTATTCGTAAGTCCCCAAACCTGACCCTCCCCAAATGTCCATCAAGAGTCGAATGGAAAAAAAGCGGTGGGGTGTCCGCATCCTGGAATGCCACACGGCAAGAGCGAGCAAATCATAACCAGCGCCCGCAGCCGGATAAATCTCACCAACGCAGTGCTAGTGAGGAAGCCCCATGTAAACGTAGCTGCTGTAGGATCCTGCTAATAGAAAGTACAAAATTCAGACCAACCTGACGTATGGTGTCACCCTGGGGTGACTAGACGGGGTGTCAGGGGCTCCTGGGGCCCTGGGTCTTGATCCGAGAGCTGCTTACACGAGTATGCTTAGTTTATGGGACTTCATCAAGCTGTACACATTTGATTCCCAGAATTTCCCAAATGAATGTTCTGTTTTATTTTTTTAAATTTTTAAATGTTTGTTTATTTTTGAGAGAGAGAGAGACAGAGTGTGAGCAAGGGAGGGGCGGAGAGAGAAGGAGACACAGAATCCGAAGCAGGCTCCAGGCTCTGAGCTGTCAGCACGGGGCCCGATGCAGGGCTTGAACCCACAAACCTCAAGATCATGACCTGAGTGAAGTCAGATGCATAAACGACTAAGCCACGCAGGCGCCCCTAATTTTTAAAAAAATTTTTAAGAAGCAAAGTCCAACCAAACAACGGACCCATCCATCGGAGCTCCCTTCTGCCCTCACCCTCAGTGGTAATCTTCAGAGTTTTAGGTGGCCGGGCCCCCGCCGGTACCCCTCCCCCAACACCTGCCCCGTCCCTCTCTCTTGCCCATTCCGTCCAGCCACACTCTGGGGTCAGGAGGGTTGCTTATGCTGTTCCCTCTGCCAGGAAAATCGCACTTGGGATAACTCCCTCTCAGAGCTCCTCATCCTTGTCACTTCCTCCAGAACACTCCCTGAGGTGGGAGGACTCTGGAGTCAGAGAGGTCTGGCTTTCGGTGGCTTTGCATCTTTGGGCCTATTTGCTCATCAGTGAAATGGCTCCCATCCAGGGAGGAGCGAAGCACCCTGGCTCGGGATGGCTGCCCGGTGCCAGAGAACTATTCTGGGAAGCTCACAGCCCACTCCTCACACCTCCTGCTTCTCACAGACTAATAATGGCAGTGCCCGAGGGAGCTGAGGGCAGGTGACAGGCAGATGGGGCTATCTGACCCAGACAAAGCCAGGCTGGGCCGTGTGGGGGCTGAGTACAGTTGAGGGCATCTGGGGGCCCTCATGGCTTGCTGGTGGGTGGAGTCACCCCCACCCCGACCCCGGACTCCTCAGCCCAGCTCAGCTCAGCCCATGGTCCCCACGAGGGCCCCATGGTCGTGGCAGAGTGAGCCACTCTGGTCAGTGGAACCCTCCACCTTATTCTCCCTTCTCACAAGGGTTTATGCTATTTGTCAGGCATCTCTTCCGGCGCTGGTTGGGGCCAGACTCAAAGCCCTAACAGGCCCTGTCCTCAAGCCGCCCCGGCTTCCCCACGCGTGGCTAGACGCACGTATATCAGAGCCGCCCAGAGCACACAGGAATGCACAGTCCAAGCTCCGGCCCAGATATCCTGGATCAACCCAGGCCCCAGGGGGACCCAGAAGTCTGCATTTCTACAAGTTGATGCTGGTGCCACGTGAAATCAGGGAATCACTGCTTCCTGGGAGGCAGACAAGACCAGTAATGGCCCAGTGTGGTCAGTTCTGAGGGAGAAGAGAGGAGCAACTGTGAACCCAGAGGGGCCTGTCACCTGGCCACGGAAACCTCTAAGTGACGCCAGACACCTGAGCCGGACTTGGCGAGCTCGGCAAAGTCGGGCAAATAGGGTGGTGTTTTCCAGGCAGCGGAACAGCCTGTGCCGAGGCGGGAAGACAGGAGGGGCCGGGCATCTCACTCGGCCTGAATAATTCAATCTAGCCGGAGAGACCGTGGGGGCAGGAGACAGAAAGGTGGGTGGCAAGGTGTGGCTGTTTACGCAGGGCCTTGTGGCCATTGAGAGGAATGTTGCAGGGAAACTGAGCTGTACGGGGGAAACCGGCTTCTTGTTTCAAATGCTCTCAAGATGCCGGAAGCAGAATACGCGTAACTGAATCAAAACGTCTTTATTAACCGAATGGAAGAAGGAAGGAGTCTTTTCTCAACTTCACTTAAGCTTCCTCGCCGAGCATCAGTCAAACTTCCATTCTGTAAAGCATTTAGGGCGCCGAGTGTGCGCCCCACCCCGCGAGTTCCCTCCTCCACTCCACACTTTGAACAGAGGCGCCGCTGGCCAGTACACAGCAGAGAGAAAAGAGTCCCTTCTGGGTCTTTGGCCTCAGTTTACTCATAACTAAAAGTGGGTCGGCTCTGACCCCAACGTGCCGAGGCTGCCGCCCCGCTTCGAGTATGCCTTCTTACGGGAGCCCGGCGCCAGCCAACCCCGGGCGGGCTTGGGGTACGGGGGAAGCCTCCGCTTCACGTACATCCCAGACAAACCAAAGCTCCCACCAAAGTTCAACACGCCCCCCAAGCTGGCGCCTGATTGGCCCGCCCTACTCACATCGTGAGCCCGCTTCACTTTGTGATTGGCTGTTCTCCTTTCTGTTGTGTGCTGGAACCCTCCTCTTCTCTGATTGGTCAGACTCCTACCTGTGCTCGCCCTGGATTGGACGCCGGCTCGGTCGGCTCGCATGCTCCGGGGCCCGGCTCTCTGATTCGCCGCTCGGGTCAGCCTCAGGGCCGGCACGCTAAATGGCTGCGCCGGTACCTGTATCGGCCTCCGATTGGGCACGCGGCGCCTCCCCGGCGTGATAGGTCAGGACCACCGCCCCCCTGGCTCCCCATTGGCTGCTCGGCGAAGCCCGGTCTCCGGGTAAGATGGCAGCGGACGGACAGTGCTCGCTCCCCGCTTCATGGCGGCCGGTGACCCTAACCCACGTCGAATATCCTACAGGTAAAAGGCGGTCCCGCCCTGGAGGACGCCTTCCCCGGGCCGGCCCATCAGCCCCGGGCGCTCCGGCCCGCGCGAGCCCGCGGAGGGGGCGCCGGGGGACCGAGGTGGGAACTGTCAAATAGTGAGCCATGGAGGGGCTCGGCCGGCGCGCGCGCCGCGCAGGCGCAGTGGTGCGGCGATGAGCTGGGCGAAATTGTGAGCAGCTCGCTCGCGCACTCTGCGGCTGCGCTGTCGGGCCGCTTCCCCGGGTCCCGGGACGTGGGTGGGCTGTAATGGGGCTGGGGTCCGCGCGAGGCGGGAAAGGATGACTGGCCTGGACCTGGGTCCTTCCTCCCTGCCCTCCCCGGAGTCAGAGAGGCCAGACTCCCTCCTCGGCGTGCAGGGAGTGCCTGTTTCCTTCAAACAGCGCTTTGGGGCTGCAAAGCGCTCCCCATTGCTGGGAGTGTGCAAACCGAGGCCGGGAAGCTATTCGTTGTTGGGAGTACTTGTGCCTGAGCAGGGCACTGCTCCCGCAACAGACGGAACCGCGTTAGGGGACAGGCGGCCCCTGGGATCTGACTTCTGGAGTTTCCCAATCAGATGCGTCTCTGGAAGTGCAGGGTTTTCTAGGTGAGAGGTCCTTTAGCGACCGTTCTGGAAGCTGGTAGAGTGGTGTAGAGCTCGGGCTCAGAGGCATCTGGGCTCAAGTTCAGGCTGAGGCTTGGTGCAAATGCCTTCACCTCTCCGTGCCTCAGTCAGTTCATCTCTAAAGTGGGAGTGATCACCGTGCCTTCCTGCCGGTGGTGATGAGACAAATAACATGAGGTGTAAGAAGTGCTGAGTACCGTGCCTGGCACACCGTAAGCATTCCGCGTGGAACGGCAGTTAAAATTAGCTTCCCAGGACCCTCAAGCCCGACCCACCCTCCCTGGGTAGGATGACTGGGCGTTGGGTGAGGCTGGGGGCCCCTCATGGAGCCCTGCTTGCCCCCAGGAGGGGGCCTGCTCTCGCTGCTCTCCAGTGTAGAGCTGTGAGAACCTGGCCCTGCTGAGGGCCCCAGGGTGGGATGCCAGGGAACTTTGACCCTAAGTAGGCTGGGTTATACTGGGGGCGGGGCAGCCCTTACAGGCAGGGGACCCTGCCTGCCTGCCTGCCTGCCCACTCACCCACCATTATCCCCAGCACTCATTCAGGAGCTGAGCACATCCTTAGCGCGAGGCCCAGGGCTAGCTCTGCGTTTAGAATGGTGAACAGGCCCATAAACTCCCTGCTGCTATGGACTATGAAGAAAACCCACTTTTTTCTTTTATATGAGGGAAACCGAGGCCTGGAGAGGGGAAGGAACGTGCCTAAGGCCTCAGTACCTTCATGATTTCCCCCTTCCTGGCCTCTGATTAGCTTCTCTGAGTGCTCACAAACGAGAAGAAAGCCTGGTGTTCACGAGCAGCACGACACAGGCTGTGATGAGGGACCCTCTGCGGGGACCGTGGGTGCCTGGAGGAGGGGCCTCGGTGAGCCTGGGGGCCGCCTTCGGGGTCTCGGCCCCTGCTGACTCTTCTCTGGCCCCTTTCGTGCCTTCACCGCACCGATCCTTGCTTCCTTCACCCCTTCTCTACCCATTGAGCATCATTTTTGAGCTAATTAAGTGCCAGATGCTGTACTGGGCTTGGGCGATTGAGCAGGGTGTAGAGACCCCGCCCTGCTCTCCCGGAGCCGACCGCGTAGAGGGACAGACACTGGGCCCGTGTCTACAGTAACGAGTGCATCGTGAACGATGCCCTGGTTACAGATTCCCCCACAGACTTAGAGAGCTCTGCAATGGCAGAAACATTCTCTCTCTCTCTCTCTCTCACCTGTGGTGGGTACTTAATTTATGACGCGTTAACCCAGGCAGCATCTTGACTGGGGGAGCCCGTGTGTGCAAAGGTCAAGTGGGACAGGGCCAGGAGCATTCAGGCAGCTAGAGTCCCATCCTGGGAACTGGGGAGAGGTAGGAGGGAAGCAGGCGGGCTCGGGACTGCAGGGCCTGACGAGCTGAGCGGAGACGGGACTCATCCCAAGGGCAGAGAGAACCACGGAGGGGCTTAGATCAGAGGGCCGCAAGGCCAGAGTGTCCACAGCACCTGCGAGAAGGCCCGAGCGCAGCGCCGGCTGCGGGCCGGGCCGGGCATCGGCTGGGCAGCCGAGAGACCCAGGATCTCAGAGCCAGAAGGGACCAGGCCGTCAGGTGGCTGAGGAGACAAGAGCCTAGACAAGGGGAGGGCCTCACCCAGCGTCACCCAGTGTCATCCAGTGGGCCTGGGGCTGCCCCAGCCCTGGAACAGGCTTGCTGGCCCATCCTCCGCGCCCATGCCTCTTCCAAGCCCGTCCCACCGTGGATAGATATGAGTGAGGCCGGGTGTGTGAGCATCTATCTGTTCAGCCTGGACTCTGGGCTCCGCCCTGCATGGGCACCTTCCTGCTGCCCGTGTGAAGCCAGGCTGGCGGTGCGGGCCGTTTCCCATGCCAGGTTCTCAAAGCTCCCACAGCTGTAAGACGGGCGTCCTAATATCCCTTTTTCTCTGGCGCGGGGACCAAACCCTGAACCACGGCATGCCCTTTGACCCTAGGGTAGCCATGCAGTGCCTGGTCTAATGGCAAGCCTTTGGACTCACTGTCAGCCCTGCCATTAACCAAGGGGGGGAAGTGGCTCTTGTCTCTTGGCTTCAGTGTCCTCAGCTCTCAAAGGGGCTCCCAATCCTTGCACGGCCTCCTTTCCAGGCCTGTCAGGAAGGGAAAAAGCAGAAAGTAGCCAATTTCTTGCCAGTGGTAAGGCTGCCCTGCTGGGCAAAGCAGCCTCTCCCCCTCCTCTCTTGGTCCCTGTCCGACTCTGCAGGGTCCAGGGCGTGCGTGTCCGGAGACGATCCCGAGGGTCCCGAGGCCCAGGGCTCGGCTGGGGCAGCCTCAGTGCGGCCCCGTGTTCCAGAGGCACTTACATGCCTGCCCGGCCGCCTCCAGATCCGAGACCTGGCCTCTTAGTTCAGACCAGGCTGGGTTCTAATTCCCACTTTGGAGGATGAGTTTACTACCTGGACCAGGCCAGAGGCTAGGATTTTAGTCCAGATCTCACCTCCTTCTGGCTGTGTGACTTCAGACAAGTCACACAACCCATATGGGCCTCAGTGTGTTCATCTACAGAATGGGCCCAGCAAAGGCACCTGCTTTAAACTTCTGATCTATGTATGTTAGGGCTCGTGCCCATGCCTGAGTTGGTCTGGTCTGCTAGTTGACTGAGGCGTCCACGGCTGCCTGGTCCCGCCCTTTGGGCCCTCCTGGGGCCTTCTTGGTGGCTCAGGCCCCACTTGACTTGGCTGGGGGCTGGCCCCTCTTCTGACTACTGTTTTTCATTCATCCTGTTCTCCCTGTCTGTCGCCGCCCCCCCCAGGTGATCTCTCTGGCCACCTCCTTGCCTACCTGAGCCTCAGCCCTGTGTTTGTCATTGTTGGTTTCGTGTCCCTCATCATATTCAAGCGGGAGCTGCACACGGTGAGTGAGTCCGTCCCTGCCCGCCCCTCCGCCGCTCCTCCACTGCCCCCTCGCCAGGGAGGAGGGGCTCCGCACCATCTCACCGCCCCGCTTTGCCTTCCCTGCCCTCACCTTTCTTGAGGTGCCCTAGCCGGGTCCGGGTGGTTGACTGGTTGGACTGGGAGGCTCAGTCAGGGGCCACGGTCTCTGGGCCTGGGTGGTGGTCAGTGGGCGCAGGGGCCCAGCTGACCACACGTCTTCCTGGCAGATCTCGTTCCTCGGGGGCCTGGCGCTGAACGAGGGGGTCAACTGGCTGATCAAACACATCATACAAGAGCCACGGCCCTGTGGAGGTAGGGCCTGGGCCGTGGGGTCTGGGGGGGTGGTCCCCCGGTCAGCATGCCCCGGGAGCCCCGCATCCTCCCACCCTGCTCTGTTCTCTTTCTCCCAGGCCCCCACGAGGCAGTGAGCAACAAGTACGGGATGCCCTCCAGCCATTCCCAGTTCATGTGGTTCTTCTCCGTCTACTCCTGCCTTTTCCTGTATTTAAGGTAAGCGTCTGCTCCGGCCGGGGTGGCCCCGCACTGGCCCAGGCCGGCCTCTGCCAGGAACTCCGTCTCAGCTCTTTGGACGCCCCTGGGGCTTGGCCGCTGCCAGGGGTGGGAGGAGCTGCATCAAGGAAGAGATGTCCAAGCAGGATTGGGGGTGAGGGGAGGCCTGGGCTCCAGCCTGTGGGCCGAGGCCGTCTGACAGGCCTGTTTTCCCAGAATGCACCAAACAAACAACGCCAGGTTCCTGGACTTGCTGTGGAGACACGTGCTCTCCCTGGGTCTCGTCACCGCGGCCTTTCTAGTCTCCTATAGCAGGTACGGAGGGAGGGAGAGCCCCTACCCCCCGCCCTGCCCACTGGGGTCTGACTGGATTTGTGGTCCCTGTTGGACCTCCGCGGGGACCGGAGTCCCCACAACCTGTAGAGCAGTGCTGGGAAGGGGGGGTCCCAGGCCCCTCGTTTTAAAGGGCTAGGGCTCCAGCTCCCCCTTCCAGCCCAGGCCTCGCTCTCTTCTCTTGGCTGAGCCCAACGTCCTGGGGACACCTGCACACATCAGCCATCTGGCCCCAGGGTCCCACAGGAGCTTCTTGGAGACAAACTCAGAGCTGAAGGCTGAACAGAAGGCAAATCCCAGCCGATCTGTCCCTTCACTCCTGTGGTCGGGGGAGCAGCCGTTGGGGTCCATCCCCCTGCCTCCTTCTGGAAATAGATTGGAGGCTGTGTGGTCACAGGACGCTGTCTCATCTGCGTGTGGTCCCCCCCCCACCATGTGTGCACATAGGTCCTCGGGAAGCCGGCACTTGGGCAGGGGGCAATCGTGTGGGCCTGTGGCCGGCTGGCTCTCATGAACTTCCCTCTGTCCTTGGCCCAGGGTCTACCTGCTGTACCACACGTGGAGCCAGGTGCTCTATGGGGCCCTTGCTGGGAGCCTCATGGCCGTCGCCTGGTTCGTCTTCACCCAAGAGGTCCTCACCCCGCTGTTCCCTAGGATAGCAGCCTGGTAACTGCCTCCTGGCCCTGTGGCTGCCCGCCCCCCCGCCTCTGCCTCCTGACTCGGCCCCCCACCTCCCCGGGAGGGCCCTAGCGTCCCAGCCTCCGGTGGGCATGGACTGCAGGCCCTGCTTGCCTGGTGCCCTCCTCCCCCAGGGCTTTTCTCAGGCCCATAAGCCAAGGCGCCATTTTCAGTCCCCAGCTAGGCTCTCCGGGACTTAGGAAGCAGCCCGAGGCCTGGCGGGCTGTGCGTGCCGCAGGGCAGTGCCCCTGCCCGAGGTCACACTGGTGACATGTCCCGGTCTCTCAGCAGCTCCTGGGTCTCAGGCCGGCCAGAGGCTCTGTGAGCAGTGGGGGAGGGTGCAGCACCAGCCCCAGGCACCGGCGGGGGGGTCTCGCTTGGCAGTGGCTGGCGTCCTGACGTGGCCCCGGCTCTGCGGGCATCTATCTCTGCAGGCCCATCTCGGAGTTCTTCCTCATCCGGGACACGAGCCTCATTCCCAACGTGCTCTGGTTCGAGTACACAGTAACCCGGGCAGAAGCCAGGTGAGCAGGGGGCAGCAGTCACTGGGTCCTAACTCCGTGGGGCCCCCTATTTTGGGGGGGCTCCCCAGTAGCCAGGCACTTGACTAAGCACTTTGCTTATACTACCTCATTGAACCTCCCCTGGGCCCCACTTTACAGAGGAGAAACTGAGGCTCAGGGGAAGAGAGAGGGAGTCACTTGGCTGGGGACTTGCAGATGGTAGGGTGTGGGGGAGCTTGGCAAGGAACCCAGGCTGTCTGGCCTCGAGCCGTGTTTGTAG
Organism: Hyaena hyaena; assembly: GCF_003009895.1. Classification (NCBI taxonomy): domain Eukaryota; kingdom Metazoa; phylum Chordata; class Mammalia; order Carnivora; family Hyaenidae; genus Hyaena; species Hyaena hyaena. The sequence goes on along the minus strand of NW_024080670.1, from coordinate 3,275,580 downwards.
CCTCCGTGGTCCAGAACCAGATGGCTGGGCAGCCGAGAGTCTCGGGCTGAATGTGGACACCCTGGGAGTTATTTAGTGTAGACCCTTTCCTATAGGTGGGTAAACCGAGACATAGGAAGTTAGGGACTGCCTGTGAATGCATAGCAAGTGGGGGCAAAGCTGGGCTTTGGAGCCTCTTGACTATCCCTCTCCACTCACCCCAAATCCTGGGCTGGTCTGGGGAAGGCCTGGTTTCTCTCCAGGCGCAGAAGGGAAGCAGAGGTGAGGCCAGGCTCCAGAGTAAGCCTGGAAGGCTTCCTGGAGGAGGCAGAGGGGCGGCCAGGCTGGGGCAGGGTGTCACAGCTCCAGAGAAATGTGTCTGGTGCATCGTGGTTCACATTATCCTAATGAGCTTAAGGGTAAAGTCCTCGATCCACAAGGAAAGGGGATTTGAGGGGGTTAGGGCAGCCAATCCCATTATGGGTGGAAGGGCCCCCGCGGGGGCCTCTCGTGGCCCGGCCCTCCCCCACCTGGCTGGCTGCCACCTGCCTTCATCAACCAGATTTTCTGCGCGCACCTGCTCTGTGCCAGGCTGTTGGGGAGGACAGAGCGAGATGGTCGTGGCAGGCAGGGGGGACACGAGGAATGAAGCACCTGTCTGTGTGATCGGTGCCCTGGGCCTGAGGGCCTGTGATGGGATCCTGATTGGGGGGGGGGGGGGGCGGGGTGGGGGGGCCCACTGCCCAGGGCAGGCGGACCCGAGGGTAGAGACAGAGCAGGCCTGTTGCAGTTGGGTTTGGCAGAGGGGAGAGAGCTCCAAAAAGCCACTGAGGCAGGATGACACTTGGTGAGTCTGCCAGACAGAGGCCGATGTGGCTGGAGCTCAGGGAATGAAGAGACGGGGGCTGGGGCTGGGCATCTGTGGGCACGGTTCATTTTCTGAAATTGAAAAAAACTTTTTTTTAAATTTTTGTTTTTGAGAAACTGTGAGCAGGGGAAGGGGGAGTGTGAGAGAGAGGGGGAGACAGAGGATCTGAAGCGGGCACCGTGCTGACACCAGCGAGCCTTATGCGGGGCCCGAACCCTCGAACCGCGAGATCATGATCTGAGCCGAAGTCAGACGCTCAAGCGACCGAGCCCCCCAGGCGCCCTCGTTTTCTGAATTTTAAATGGGACTCTAGAACAGGTCCATTCATTCTCCGTTCTGAGCCTCGATGAGGCCTGTAGGAAGATGGGGGACACTATCCCTGCTTCCCTCGGGTCACTGGGCCCGTCATGGATGTAGCCTTTCCTCCAGCCAGATAACCCACATTCTCTGCGTAACGTCCCTCAGTCCTTCCGCCTTTGCTTACACACGTCCAGGCGGAGAACTCGCTCTCTTCTGTCTGTTTCAGTTGATAACAGACCCTGGCTTATCTGTCATCCCCAGAATGGGCGGGATTCCAGCCGGGTCCCCCTGGCTTCAGGTCTCTCCTCCGGGGCCCCACCTCTGCCCCAGTCTCCTGGCTCTGTTCCTGAACTCCAGAACCAAGGCGTCACGGGCCGGAGACACTGCTCCTCTGTGGGGGCCACATGCCAGGTCGCAGGGCAGGAGCTGGAGTCAACCACTGGGGCCACCGGGGTGGGCGTTCACCCATTCTGACGGGACTGTGGATGGGGAGGGGACAGCTGAGGGCATGGGTCCCTGAATGCCAGGAGTCCCCTCATTTGACCCCACCCCCCAGGAATCCTCACACTTGGCTCCCCCCGCCCCCCGCTTTGCAGGAACAGACAGCGTAAGCTGGGGACAAAGCTACAGTGACCGTTGAGTGTGGCTGGGTCCAGCCTCTGGATCTGGGCCGCGTGGCACCTTGCAGGATGGCCAGAATGACAGAGGGATGAAGCAGAGACCTCTACAGACCCAAGTCACCAAGTGGAGCCTTTTTTTTCTTCTTTTAATTTTAATGAACAAGGTGGACCAAAGGGCCAAGCCAGCCCCTCAGCCGGGACCCCGGAGGGCCTGCTGCCAGGGGGCCACACGGCCAGAGACCCTCGCTGTGCTGCTGCCGGTCCCTGGTCGGGCGGAGAGCGCCCTCGGCATGGGCCCCAGGGTGTGGCGCGGAGAGGGGGGCTTGCGCCTCTGGTCGCGGGGCCGGGGAACCCAGGGGGTGTGAGAAATACACACTATTTATTTTTTGGTTTTGTCAAAGGCAGACGGGCTTTTGGAGAAGGGCCGGGAAGGGCCCACCTGCTCTGCCCCGGACACCCTGCACACCGAGGAGGGGCCGCAGTCAGCTTCCCGGGGCCCTGGGCCCGGGGGACAGACCGCCGCTCCCTGGGCCCGAGAGGTGGCCTGGGGGCCCAGGAGATGAGCACCCCCATGCCCTCCCTGCCACCAATGCCATTCCAGAACTTCGTTCAGTGTTTCCTCGTCTGGGGGCCAGGGCCCAGAGCGCGCGCATCTGGCGGCTGCTATCATTGTTCTCTACCCCATATCGACCCTGCACCACAAGGGCTTTCTCCGGTCCCCTGTCCCCAAGACAATGGTCCCCTTCTGACAAAAGAGCCTGCACATGTGGGTGAGCAAACCCAGGCTGTTTACAGCTCTTTTTTTTTTTTTTTTTTCCTGTCCTGCCATCCAGCAGCCATTAGTTTTCATCTCCACCCGAACAAAGGGCAGAGGAACCAGGAGCCGGGGGAGGGGAGTGGAGCCGCGGGTGCGTGACGTCCCTGTCCCTCCCCTCCCCTTCCCTTCCCTTCCTTTCCTTCCATGTGCTCTCAACGCTCCCTTGTCCTTCCTGACGTCTTCCCGAGAGCCGGGGCACCTGCTGGGGCACCCCTAAGCCTGTGTCCGGGGTGCCGGTGCCCAGATCCCCACCGTGCAGCGTGGGACCCGATCTCTTAAGCCTAACTCTCAAGGAGAGTTGTGGAGAAGAGATGCTTCCAGACTCTTTGGAAGTTTCGAGAATTGAACCGCGCGGCTCGGACCTGTGTTCTGTGCCCCCACCCCCGCCTTTTTTCTTTGTGGAGGTTCCTAACCTGCTGCTAAAGCACAATATTCCGGTGCTTTCTTTTCTCATTTGTTCAAGACAGTGTCCAAAAGCCATTCCGGATGCCAGGACCAGGGGCCTATTTCTGGGGAAGGTTGGTCAGTCCCCACATTTTCCTCCCCGTCCCCCCTTATTTTTATTTTCTACTTTTTGCCTGAGACAAGCCAAGTGTGAGGTGGTTTGATTTAAGAAAAATCAATGAAATTGTTTACTATTGTTTTAAAATAAAATCTTGAACTCTGGCGGCTTGAGCGCGGTGACTGAGCTCACGAGAGGAAGCCTGGGGTGGGCGGCCTTGGGGACATGTGACCATGAGGGGCAAGGATACGGTGAGCACCATAAAATCACAAGCATCTCCAAGACCTCCAGTCCCTTCCAGGCCCCAGACGTGGGGTTTGAACGGCCTCTGGGACGTTTCCCAGCCGGGTCTGAGGTGACCGCAACGCCTGCCGTTCAGTTACAAGCCTGCCCGTTTCCTAGTCTCTGCCCCGCGGCGCCGTCGCACTCGGTCCGATCCCCCTCGGTGTGACAGCCCTCGAGGACCGGGCCAGCGTGCTCTTCCTAAGCCTCCGTCACCTCCGCTCCCCAGTTAATCCGCTCTTCTCGAGCGCGTGGACGGGTGAGCATCTTCCTTCGCAAGAACGAACTGCACACGGAGCTGGGTGTTTGCGGGGCCGGGGGGGGGGGGGGGGGGGGGGGGGGGGGGGGGGGGGGGGGGGGGGGGGGGGGGGGGGGGAGCATGGGAGTGAGTCGGGTACAAGTCAGACTCCAGGGCTGGTCCCGGGCACGCAGTGTCCTCCTCGGTCCACAGAGCGGAGATGCCACAGGGCAGCGCTGTTCCCCCCTCAGGGTCAGGGCGAACCAGAACCGTCTGTCCTCCCAGCAGCTTGGAGGCGGGGGCGGGGTCCCCACCGGGTTCGCAGAACCTTTAGTTCGGTTCCCGCGGCCTCCCCCGGGTGCGCGGCAGGAGGAAGCAGGTCTCCGGAGGAAGCTTCACCCCAGACTTGCTGGTGGGAATAGTTTTATATCTGTGGTGCACAAGCTCTAGAGCGAGGTGACCCAGGTACAAAAGTCACAGCCCTGTGACTGAGAACCAGCGGGAAGCAGGCCACGGAGGCAGACCCGTAAACACCTGCGTGGCGCTGGAACGAGCAGGCACAGGCTAAATTGTCTTTCCTGTTTTAAGGAAATAAAAGGCTAACTTAAAGTAATCTGTACGGAACAGGAAACTAAAGTGAGCTCTGGCAGATTTTTAAATGAATTTTTAAAAACCTGAAAATAAAAGAAGGGCGCCTGGGTGGCTCAGTCGGTTAAGCGTCCAACCTCGGCTCAGGTCATGATCTCTTGGTTTGTGGGTTCGAGCCCTGCATCCGGCTCTGTGCTGTCAGCTGGGAGCCTGGAGCCTGCTTCAGATTCTCTCTCTCTCTCTCTCTCTCTCTCTCTCTGCCTCCCCCACTTGTGCGTGCGTGCATGCTCTCTCTCTCTCTGTCAAAAATGAAGAAACCTTAAAAAAACTTCTTAAATAAAAAAACACTAGCTGAGAAACAAGAACCCAATAGACGTAGACTCAGTTGAAGAGAACCAAGCTAGAGGACAGGAGTGACATCCAGAGAGAGGAAAGGGGCTGACCAGTCCTGGGGTCCCTGAGTCCCAAGTGGACTTGCTGCCTTCACTCCCCTCGACAGCCCTCCCCACGCCCCGTCTCTGCATACCATCCCCGTCTTCGGGCAGCCCTACCCCTCCTTGTCCCCTTCAGTCCAGTCCCCAAGCCTCACCAACTCTACTCTATTAACATGTTTGAAATGAAATGTCGGTCTCCCGCCACTGGCCGGGCCCTCCCTGGAGGCAGTGAAGCCTCCCCATTCAGCCCCCCCATCCCCAGCCCAGCCAGGCCCCCTCAACCCATTCCTCGGCATCTTCCTAAAACTCCCTCCTTACTGTCTGGGGAGAAAGCCACGTGTTCCCCTGGCCCCCGGACTCGCCTCACCTGGCAGGCTCCAGTCCCCGCCCTTTCCCAGGGAAGAGAGCCCAAACCAAGTTCGTGCCAACCTGGACAAACTTTTAGGGATCTAGGCAGAAAACCAAGTGAGCGTCGTTCATTCATTATCTTCCGTGTTCAAATTTAATGATGTGTTATTGCACAAGATATACTTACAGCTGTCCTTTTTCACTCGTATTTTGCAAATACAAACAAACCACAAAAAGTCCCGCCACCACCCGCAAAGCCAAGTTCTTTATATGCTTCATTAGCCTCAGGGTCTGCTGGCTCCCAGCGTGGGGGGGGGGGGGGGCCCACAGTGCTGTGAGTCTGCTGGCTAAGCGCCTGATGTTGTCCTTGAATTTGTTTCCCAAGATGCGAGTGCCTACTGGTGTAACATCTAGACAGGTGGATTTAACACCTCGATCCTGTAGAAGTGGGTGATTTACCTCCCCCCTCCCCCAGGGGACTTCCATGCGTCCCGCATGACACTGGGGTGGGGTGTCTATGCTAACCGTGTCTTCCCCAACCAGTACTTTTTGGCTCTAGAAAACTGAGGGAGCCTCTGTAGCACGAGGCCTGTAACCTCTCAAACGCAAGGGGATGCCCTCACCCCTGAAGGACAGCTTTGGGGGAGCGAGGTCTTGCTTTATATGCAGTTCTTATTAGCACTTGAGCCTCCGGAGTCCCGGGCGTCTGTCGGGGCGCCATCCTCGGCTTGGCTCACTCCCCCTGCGCCCCTGCCGCCCTGGGCAGGGCTCACCTGGTACTCTCAGCTCCTGCGAGTCCCAGCAGCCCCCAGAGGGAGCAGCACCCCTCCCACTGTATAGATGAGGACGCCCAGGCACAGCAAGGTCAAGGGCCAGCCTAAGCGCCCCAGTGGCAGGGCAGAGGCAGCGTGCTGGGGAATTCTCTCCCAGGTCTTCTAGTTCGGGGCCCTGAGAGGGCACTCCCGCACCCCTTCCCTTGGCATTGCCCCACCTTGCTGGCCCTGGGGGCCTGAGGAGAGGCCAGGCCCAGGGCAACAACCACTCCCATCATCTCGGCCCCCCCCCTCCCCGGGGACTTGGGGCAAAGGAGCATGCCCTCCCTCAGCCTCATCAGAGAACAGGACTCAGTCCCCACCCTTGTGTGGCCGTGAGTTCCACCCAGTCAGTGCCTCAGTCCAGCTGGTGCCTCCCTGTGCCTCCTAGGCCGGGGCCCTCTGTCCTTCACGACTAGCTCATGGGTTCGGGTCTGGGCCGGTTGCCACCCACAGCCTGCTCCTTTCTCCGCCCATGGCCCTGGGTTGTCTGACTGGGTGTGGTGTTGGGGCTGCGGGCTGGGCTAGGCTACAGGGGCTCCCCTGGGAACCTCTGCTCTGCCATTTAGTGGCCTGGTGACCTGAGCCTCTCTGAGCTTCAGTTTCCTCATCTGAAAATGGAGAAGACCACAGGCCTCCACCCTCACGTGACTGTCACAAGTCAGCTGGGTCACCTCATCCCCAGGCTCAGTGGCCTCTCCCATCCTCACCCCCTTGGCCTCCTGCTCTGAGGGTCCCCACGTGCCTTCCTTAGGGCCAGTATCCCCTGGAGGGAGAGACTTCTCTCCACAAATAGCCTACTCGATGGGGGCAGGACACCCCGGGCCTGCTGGGTGTGGGAGGTCAGGGGCACGTACAGGGCTCTGATTGGCTAGACTGTGTGACCTGGTATCCAGGTGGCCCCCCGGGGCAGGACCAGGGTGAGCAAGGCTGCCTGGCCACCACCGTTGGTGGCGCGTGGGGGTGGCAGCCTGGAGAGTCAGCTACACACCGCCTCACCCAACACCCCACGGTTCCTGGGGAGGGTCGTTCTCACTCACAGCCTCTGGGACAGGGAGGCCCACGTCTGTGGAGACTGCAGCCCCGGGTCTGGTGCCCTTCCTGGTCAAGCGCCCTGCGGGTGGCACTGGCCCGTGGCTCCATGGCCTAAGCCCCAGGACCCTCCTCCTGGCCGCTCTGGGAGCCTTTGGACCCACTGGCTGCTTGGACAACGGCTCCCAGATGCAGGGGATGCTGAGAGAAGGCAAAGCCAGGCGTGTGCCCCACGTTGCCTGCCCCCTCGGCTGAAACACCTCTTCGCTGACAAATTCCCCTTTATTAATCACCTCGCGTGTTACTGTGACACAACCATGAAAGTGGCTCAGGAGTCGAGCTGAACGGAAGCGGGCGAGCTGGGGCCCCCGGGCCACACCATCCGAAAGAGTGCGGCAGGGGGAGGTCATGCTGCCGCGCAGGGCGGGCGGAGGCAAGGCCTTGGGCTTCGCTTACCAGCACACCTTGCACCCTGCCCTTGGCCCTGGGGAAGGCTAGAGCCCCCGATAGTCCTGTCTCTAGATCCTTGGGAGCCTGGGGATGGCGATTGGGGTACAGACACCAGCTCAGCAGTGCAGAGGGCAGGGGTGGAGGCTGGCGAGAGCCGAGCTCGCAAGAAAAGGACTTCCCAGTCTTCCCAGTCTGCTAATCTGGGGAGGGACAGGGACAGGCTCTTCTGGTTCCTGTCCCCGCAGGAAGGCTCCTGGGGGGACACACCCGACACCTGGGTCCGATGTCCTGCTTAGGCTCTGAGCTCCACGGAAGGCACTGGCTCGGGCCTGCAGGCCCCGCTGGGGATGCCGTCCATCCCTGGCTCAGGCAGATCTGCGGGGCCCGGGGCAGGGGTGGGGGACGGTAGGGAGCCGGAGGGGTGGAACCCTGGTGGGCTGCCCAGCCCCGGTGGCAGCTGGGCCGGGACACCAGCAGGCCTGAGCACAGGGCGCTCACAGCTTGGCCCGAGGGTGGTGCTGGAGCAGAGCGCGCATGTCCAGGAGAGCCTTCTCCAGGTAGTGCGCCAGGCGGGCGGCGTTTGTCTCCGCGCAGCTGTTGTAGGCCGACACGGAGAAGTTGATGTGAGTCTCCATGGGGTTGTAGCAAACGCCATAGCCGTCGGGGACCACGGGCCCGAAGAACATGACTGTGTCTGTCTTGGCAGGGACCTGGGGACGGCATGGGACTAAGGCTCTTGTCCCACCCCGTGGGGCAGCCAGCCTGCCCTTCCCTGTTTCCGCTGTGCCCCGCCTGAGGTACGCTCTCCCCTTCTCCAGCCGGCAGGTTACTCCTCCTCCTGGGGGTGCAGTTCTGGGACCACCCTCTGGGGGGCCCTCCTCGCCACTCCCGAGGGAGCTTTAGTTGCTCCCCCCTTGAGGCGCCCCTGACCCTGAGTACTCCGCAGCTGGGTCTGTTCTGTCCCACCCTGGGGCACCTGGGCAGGTGGGCAGGGGCAGGAGAAGCCAGATGGCTCCGGGCCAGTGACCCACCTGGCTGGTGGAGAGGTTGAAGTGCATAGCGATGGCGTAGGACGTGTCCATGAAGATGTCAGGCATGCTCACCAGGTCCTCAATGGCCTGCAGCTTCAGGCCCAGCAGGTGCCGGTCAAATGCCTCCCCGCGGATAGCCTGTGGGAGGGGACCGTCAGCCGCAGGGGCTGACGGGGGCGTCCCTGCCTTCCCGAAAAGCCTGCGGCAGCAACCCCCCTTCCATGTAGTGGTGCCTCGGAGTCACGAGACCAGAGGGTCTAGGCAGGAGAGCCCTCACTTCTCAGATGGGGAAACTGAGGCTCGGGGACCTGCCCAGGGAGGGGCAGTGTAGCCTTTAAGAACACAGGCCTGCAGCTGGGTGGCCTGGCCCCATCCTGGCTACGGGGCCTTGGCCGGTCACTTGGGAGTCTCAGGGTCTTCATCTGCAGAATGGGGATGGGTACTGAATTCCCCTCCCGGGGTAGCAGTGACATCAAAACGGACCTCTGTATGTGACATGGGCAGGGCCTGACACACAGGTGCTCAGAGCCAGATGGGAACCTAGACCTCCCGTCCCTGACTGCAGCCCAAGCCGTCAGAGGCCAGGAACCCCGCTGTCGGACAGACCACGCAAACCCTCAGCACCCGGGGCTCTGGGGCCACCGAGGAGAGAGCATGACACACGACGCAGAGGCGAACGTGGGACCACCAAAGCCACTGGGCTCAGTCTCAGTTTCTCCAGCTTTAAAATGGGGATATTCGGCCTTCCTCCGGGTGCCCCATGGTTTGGGGAGGGGTGGCTCGCGCCAAGGGTGAGCGGCTGCTGGGACAGACGGGGAGATGGACGGCTGGGAGACGACAAGGGTCAAGCACACAGGGACAGCAGGGGCTCACTCACCTGGTCTGTGTAGGCTCGGTGGGCTTGCACGGCCTTCCGCAGCAGCTCCACTTTCTGGTGCTCCTAAGAGGGGCGGGGTAGTTGAAGTGTGTGTTCCTTCTCTGTTCCTGCTGCCCGCCCGGGGTGGCCCGCTCTGCCCGGCACTAAGATCCGAACTCTCTGAGAGCAGGAGCCCAAACTGCCGGCCCCCCCATCCGGCCCGCCCATCCCTCCGGTCAGTCCTCAGCCAAGGCCTGAGATGTAGGCAGATGCTCCCTGCTGATGAGTGAACGTCTTTATGCCTTTGGCTGCCAGGAAGCTCAGGGTCAGGGCCAAATTCATGACTCCACGGGGGAATACAGTAGGCGCTCAATCAATGTGCACTGACAGAACACACAGGAAGGGAGATGGCTCAAGGCCAGCTTGCCTGCCCTCACCCCAGCCCTCTCACCGACACGCTGGCGTCATCCATGGCTTTGACGAAGGTCAGGGAGTCTGTGGAAGCGGAGCGGATGGTGTCGGTGCGGCCCAGGTGAAACATACGCAGGGAGGCGCTCTCGTACGTGGCACATGCCTGATTGTAGATCCTGGGTGGGAGAGGGGGCTGAGCGCACCCCTGGGAGGTGCCCCCCCCCTCCAGCCCCAGGTCGTGGGCAGGCGAGGCGGGGCGCACCTGTAGTAGGCCAGCTGTAGTGCCATCTGGATGAAGGCGTCCGGGCTCAGCTTCTCCGACTTGGGGAAGTCCTTCCCAAAATGGTGGAATACCATCACCATGATGTCCAGGTCCTGGATCATGCTGGGGGGTGGGAGAGAGGTGGGTGAGGAGGGGGCACCAGGTGGCCCCAGCCAACCCCTGAAGCAGTCTCAGAGCCAGCCAGGTGCAACGGCAGTCCCCGGGAACAAGGGGCCCGGCTCCTTCCCCCGACTCAACTCGCCCAACTGCACCGCACTTACATGCTGAGATTCTGCTTGGCCTTTTCAATGTCGCTCTTGATCTCAGGGGTGATGTTGAACCGCAGCTTCTTGGGCATGGGCAGGGGCACCATGGGGGACCGCACCAGCTCGGGTTTCTTCCTGCATAGGACATGGGGGCCTCAGGCTTATGCTGGGGCCTCAGGGGTCCCTGGCTCCATCCCCGGGACTGAGGTGCAGGGCACGGGTTCCTGAGGCCAGAGGGAGCCAGCCTGGGGAGACTCTGGGTTTAGAAAACTGCCTTCACTCCAGCCTCTAAGGGACCACACACGGAGGGGGCCTGGAGAGGGAAAGGGACTTGTCCAAGGTCATGGAGCTGGGGAGCGGCAGAGCCAGAACTCAAACCAGGTCAGATGGGCTCTAAACCCCTGCCTTCTTCTGTCTTCCTTTGAAGCCTTCCCTGGCACAAGGGAGAATGGCGTTCCCCCACAACTGTCTCCTGTCACCAGGAGCTCGGGAACCATGTGGAGGGTGGGACAAGCACACTCACGTGAACTCAATGACGTGGTCCACAAGGGCAATGATGGGGGGCCCCTCCGCCGCCGCGTGCTCATAAACAAGCCCGCAGGAGCCGTCTTCGGCCACGATGAACTAGAGAAGGGGACGGGACCCATCAGCCCCCGGTCCCTGGAGCCACACTCTGCTGGTTGGGTCCCGTGGGAAGGGCCTCACCGAAGCCATCTCAGGGGTTATGCTGACTTTATTATTGTTATTATTAATAACAACTAATACTCACCAGGGGCCTCAGGCCCATTTCAGGCCACAGCAAGCACGTCCCATACTCACAGATCTCACTGAGTCCCTGAGTCATTTTACAGGTGCAGAGCGGGAAAGTCAGGGCCACGACCGTGCCGCTCTGCCTGGCCCCGCATCCTAGCTCTCTCTGATGTGCAGAAGAGGTGACAGCGGTTTCTGGGCTGGGCCCAGTAATGACAGGCTGACTGCCTGGTTAATTACAGCCGCGTCCACCTGCTGACTTCCCACCTGCTTTACTAGCTGGGAGGCCAGGGACGCCCGGGCCGGGGGCAGGAAGTCCCAAGTGGGCTAAGTTTGGGTGTGCGTCCTGCGGGGGTGTCAGGTCTCCGCCGGGTCCACACCTGCAGCGTCTTGTCGAACCAGCGATTGCCGCTGTTGAGCTTGCCACCACCCCCGTGCAGCATCTGGCCGGCCACGTGACTGCGGTACACATCGTCTGAGACCCGGGGCATGGGTGCATCCAGGCACACGGTGAAGATGCTCTTCTGGATGGAGCGAACTGACTCCCGGTTCACCTTGTCTGTGGAGGCATGGGGGAGGGGTGCGGGATGGGGGCGAATGTCAAGCCTGGGGAAGCCTCGGATGGAAGCTTCCAGAGCATGCACCTGGTGCTGGGCGAGGGCTTTGGAGCTCTACACTCAACAGGGCCCTGGAGCATTGGTGGCATGGTGGTGAGCATAGCTGCCTTGCAATGGGGGGGGGGGCCTGTACCCCCTAGCGCTCCACGAGCCGGCGCCCAGTAGTGGACCCACGTCAGAAATGAGGAAACAGAGGGGCGCCTGCCTGGCTCAATCGGAAGAGCATGTGACTCCTGATCTCGGGGTTGTGATCCCAAGCCTCACCCTGGGTGTAGAGATTACTAAAAAAAATTCAATAACTCAAAAAAAAAAACCATGAGGAAACTGAAGCCCCAGGTCACATGCAGAGCCAGCACAATGGGCAGGGATCCAGCACAGGGGCTCGGCTCTAGGGGCGATGCCCCTGACCAACAAAGGATCTGGAGGGAATGTAGAGGCAGAGGTGAGGTCCGCAGCCAGAGGGCTTGGACTCTTACTGTAACCTGCTACTTACTACAGGGAAACTAAACCCAACCAAGCCTCAGTTCCCCAATCCGTGAAATGGGCCAACAGCACCCGCTCTGAGCTGAGAGGATTCGGTGAGAAATGTGGCCGCCCGGGGCCTGGTATGGGCAGAGGCCAGGATGTGGGCCTCTCTTCCTTCTTCCACCCCACCCAGGGGCACCTTTGATGAGGGTGCTGTAAGCCTTGGCCCAGGAGTTGCGGTGGTTGGAGGTGAGGATGCCCACGGGCTCTTTGTTGGTCTGCAGTGACGAGTTCCAGATCTTCTCCAGCTGCACAAAGATCTGGTCCGACGTCAGGGGTGTCCCATCGCTGTGGTACACGTCCAGCTCAAAAAACTAGCCGGGCAGGGCAAGCGGAGAGAAGGGAGGCGGGGGGGAGGGGGGGGTGTCTCAGGCAGGCAGCAGTCACCTCCCACCCCAGCCTCCTCCTGGCCCTGGCAGCCCAGAAGTCGCAGCCTGCGTCTGTCCAGGCCCTGCAGAGGGATGAGCCAGGTCACAAGTGCGAGAGGGGAGAGGGTCCGTGCACCGCTCTCCCCAGGCTGGGGAGAGCCTGTGGCCCCTCCGGGCTGCCCTCAGGACTTCAGGACCTCAGTACAGATGCCCTGGGGCCTGGGGCCTGGGGGGGGGGGGCTGACTCTTGGCCCTGCCCCCTCCTCCCCTGCCGAAGTGGGGGGAGGGGGAGGGGCCGGAAGCCCACGCACTTGGTAGTTGTGCACCACGGTGATGTGCATGGGCGGCTTCTTGGTCTTGCTGAAGCTGATGACCGAGTCCTGCTTGGGGCCCGGCACGCGGCAGGAGGACAGGATCTGATAGTACTGGTTCATGCACAGCGGCTTCCCCCCCAGGTACTCCACGGGCAGGGTCTCGCTGCGGGGGCAGAGGGACAGTGAGGGGGCCACCAGGCAGCCAAGCAGGGAGGAGGACAAGACCACCGGGGGGCTGCTGCTGGGCACGGTCGGGGGCCGGGCCAGGTCGAGAAGGGGCTCACGCAAGCAGTGTCCCTACCACGGCACTCAGTGGGGGCCGGGGGGAGGGGGGGCGGTCAGGGCTGGGCTGGGGCCCCCCAGCTTGTGAGTTGCCCTGGAAACTCCCTTCCTCCCCGGAGCTTCAGTTAGCCAAGGAAGAGGGGAGGCAGCGAGTCAGCCCCTGGGGTCGTCTTTGGCTCCGACAGTGTCACCAGGAGGCAGTCCCAGCAGGCAGCTGGAGCAGAGGACCTCGGTGTCCCAATCCCCAGTCTGTCTCCCCAACCCCAACAGAGGCTGGGCCCACAGGAAGGGAAAGCGGCCGGGACCTGGACCTGCCCAACACCTGTGGGCCACAGGGAGACACTGGAAGCCCTGGGCTCAGCCTGGAGTGGCTGCAGTAATGGGGGGGGCGGGGCAGGGGCGGGCCGCCCACCTGTCAATCATGGCTTTGAAATCCAACACGCCCTCAATGAATTTGGCAGCGAACCTGCGGTGGGGGGGGGGGGGGGGGGGGGGGGGGGGGACCAATTAGAGATCAGAACCTGGTGGGACACCCCAAAGGAAGCGCCAGGGTCAGGGACACCGGTGGGGTGAAGGGAAGGACCTAGTCAAGGGAGGAGACCAATTGCTTCACCCGGAACCCACTGCTTGCAGAAAGCCTGAAGGAGTTCAAGCGCAGGACCTGTGTTGAGGCCTGGCTTGCCCTCTGAGCCAGCTTTCTCTTATCTCTAGAGGCTCTGAGAGGGTCCAGGGAGATGCTTTTGGCCAAGTGCTGGTAGGATGTGGGTGTGATGAATGGCAGTGCGATTACAGCTGGTTTACTGGTTGGTACTGGCTGATTTCCCCCACAAAGGGCCTGAGGCCCTGAGCCACAGCCTGGAGCCTGGAAGGAGGTCACCCTTCTCTGAAGCGTCAGTTAGAGAGGGACCTGAGACCTTGGGGGATGGGGAGTATAAAATTGGGAGGGCCATGACTCAGGCTGTTCTCTCTGATTAGGTACCTTCCTGTTTGGGGGCCTCTGTGTCTCCCAGGTCACCTCCCTCAACCTGACCTTCCCGCTTGGGTTGTCTGGACCACACCAATCAGGCTTGGCACCTGGGCTGCCCCCCTGGCTCCCAACATGGGGACCCCCGGCTAGAGCCTGAGCCTCAATTCTTGGATGCCCTGGTCCCTTTAAGAGAAGCAGGTGGCAGCCCTGAGTCGCTGGTCCTTGGGCAGGAGATCCCTGTCACTGGTATTTTTATCCCTGGTAGTACTGGAACAGAGGCCAGGGCAAGTGACATGGCCGAATGTGGAAAAGGGGACTGTGTACAAAGGTCACTCCTGGGGCCAGCGGAACAGAGAGGCGGGGGTGACGTGTCAGAACTGAGGTGAGGGGTAGCTTCAGGCTTACAGAGAGGGAGGGGACACGGTCCACGGTGTGGGTGACAGTTATGAAACTTTCAGGCCAGGAAGACCCTGCTTCCGCCCATCCTGAAAGGTGACCTCGGGCAAGTCTTTTCATTGCTCTGGGCCTTAGTTTCCCTGCCTGTGAAATAGGGATGATGCTCCCTGCTCCATAAGGCTGTGGGGAGGGATGAAAGGTAATGAACAGAACTGGGGGCCCTGCAGTCTCCCAGGGGACTCGACATCAGGGCCCTGGACATGCCCAGAGCCCTGTCCCAGCTGCAGCCACTCACTCACCGGAGCTGTCCCTGCAGGTCCACAAAGTCCTGCTTGGGCAGTGCCACACCAGGGCTGGAGTAGATGACCAGGGGCTGGCGGTACTGGAGGTAGGCTGTTTTGAGCCACCACTCGGACAGCTGGAGAAAGGACCACAGCCTGTGAGTAGTGGGGGTGGGGGGTGGGGGGGAAGGGGCTGGGTCCCCTCTGCCCCCTCCATAGAGCACAGCTTCTCAAAGCGAATGCTCAGAGCAGAGCCTCCCACCCCCTTCAAAATCTTATCACTTCCCTTTACCCTAAGGCAATTAGCATTAGCAAGAGAAATCAGACAACACTGCCAAGTAAGAGATTCCAGAAAGAAAAAGACTGGCAGGAGACCTGGGGGTGGGGGCGGGGTGGGGTGAGAGAAGAGGCAGAAATGTGAATCCCTTTCCTTTATCTTACAAGCTTTTCGGCAATGATTTTATTTTATTTATTTATTTATTTATTTTTTTATGTTTTATTGATTTCTAGGAAAGAGAGAGAGAGAGAGACAGCATGAGCAGGGGAGGGTCAGAGAGAGAGGGAGTCACAGACTGAAACAGGCTCCAGGCTCTGAGCTGGCAGTCAGCACAGAGCCCGACGCGGGGCTCGAACCCGCGAACCGCGAGATCATGACCTAAGCGAAAGTCGGACGCTTAACCGACTAAGCCACCCTGGCGCCCCTCGGCAATGATTTTAGTACTTTTAGAAAGACAAAACATAGGAACGACAGAAAAGGGAAAGACACATCAGGTGAAAGTCTGATGAATGTATATTTGACCTTCCCAGGCAGACACTGTCTGGGGAGGCAGGAGCCCAGGGCTCAGTACAGCTCTTGGGACCCCGGCCCTCCCCTGGCCTTGGTTTCGTTGGCATCAGACTGGGGAGCAGACGCTCCCTCGGATCTCAAGGTCAAGGCCGACTCCGGGAAAGCTCCCTGTGAGGATAAATCACTGCCCTAGTGACAAGATGTGGGTGCCAAATCCATGTCTCCACCTGGTGGTCTGTCCTCTGCCTAAGGGGTCATTTCCATCCGGTGAACAGTCTCTCTGGGGACCAGCCATGGGCAGGCTGTTAAAGACCCCCGTCTCGGGGCTGCGCAGACTCCCAAGTAACTACGACCCTTGAGCCTTACGTGCTGACTGTGATATCCCCCTCACTCTGCCCCTTGCAAGCATGTGCTTGAAACGCCCCTCTCAGGCAGGTCTCTAATCCCGGGGGCGGGGGGGGGGGCCCAGACCCACCCTGTGTTTCTGTCCCATCTCAAGCAGCAATGGGATGCGCCTCTTTGCCACACAGGCTTCCCTTGGGGAACTGCTGGGCTGTGGCCAGGCAACAGGGAAGACGATGGGCCCAGGGTGCATAGCAGGCCAGTGAGCAACCACCATCTGCTGACTTGCGGCCAGAGGACAGGGCTCCTGGTGAGCCAGACCCTCCTGTGTAGCCCGGGGCCTCCCTGAGAGCTGCTGTGTGACTCTGGGCTTTCAATCTACCCCTCTGGGCCTCGGCTTCCTCACCTGTGGATCTGGGAGGGGCAGACAGGAATTCCCTCCACTTGGGGACAGCCTTGGGGATAGCCTGGCTGCCCTTCAGCCAGGAGCCCCCACTCCCTGGGGATGTCAGGGCCTCTGACCAGAGTTTGGGAAACCCAGGAAATCCTTGCAGGCGTGGGCATTCCCCCTACTGAGAATCTGCCGGGCCCTGTGCATGGAGAAGGGGTAGCTCCGCCCCTTTAGCTTGAAGCTTCTGTTGGAAAAAGCAATTCTGGGCTAACAATGCCAGACCACAGACTCTAAGCGCCTGCCCAGGCTCCGTACACGATGCCCCCCCACCCCGTCCCCCGTTGATGACTCCCA
The DNA here is from genome assembly GCF_003009895.1 of Hyaena hyaena. Taxonomy (NCBI): domain Eukaryota; kingdom Metazoa; phylum Chordata; class Mammalia; order Carnivora; family Hyaenidae; genus Hyaena; species Hyaena hyaena. The sequence goes on along the minus strand of NW_024080670.1, from coordinate 3,259,110 downwards.
CCTCCCGTAGGCCCCACTCAGAAGAACATCTCCCACTTTACAGGCCTGAACCTGGCTCTGGTTCTCTCCTGGAGAACCGGCTCCCCCCTCGGCCACCCCCTTTAGGTCTGGACTGCTCTCCGTCAGCATCTACCTGGTGCTGCCTCTAGAACACATCCTGGAGGGAGGGAGGAGCACGGCGCCAGCCTCCTTGAGTGCCTCCCCCCATTCCTGCTTCCCTCCCAGCAGTCAGAGTGGTCCTTTCCAACTAGGTTTAGGTGTAAGACTGCCCACAGGAAAGCGCTTGGAGCATAGGCGTGGACCTGAGTGACAGGTGATTGGATCTGCCACTGAATGCCAGGTTTGAAGCCATCCTGCGGCCGGCCCCCTCCCACGGTGCTCCAGGCCACATTCCCTGCTCTGATGCCCCCGCCCCACCCCCGCCCCAAGCCACTGCACTGAATTCCAGCCTCTGTCTCTGAACGCGCTAGGCCATAGCCACCTTTCCCTGTGTTGTTCCAGATCCAACAGCACCTCCTCCCTGCCCTCCGCGCCCATTCAGCCCCACATCGCTGCCATTCTCCTCTCCTTTCCTCCTGGCAAACTCAGCCGCCCGAAAGACCCTCATCCACTCACTCTGTCCTGTTTCGTCTCCTCGCTCCCCACCCTACTTCAACGTCAGCCCCAAGGGACCGCGGACTGGGTTCTTCTTGCTCACTCGAAGCCCTGCCTGGCGCCAGGCACAGAGCAGGCGCTCAAGAAGCTGCAGGGCGCAAATGGATGCGCCAGAGCAGCCAGTACTGGAAAATTCGGGGGGAGGCCAGCAACACACAGGCCGCAGCGAGGGAGGCTCTCGTAAGCCTCTGCAAGGGCCCTGTGGGCACACCGCCCCCCCCCCCCATCCCCGGCCTTCCCAAGCCCACTCACCCAGTTCTCCATCTTCCTGGCCCTGCGCTCCAGCCCCTTCTGCAGACGCTCCCCTACGCCCCCGGGGGTCTGAAACTCTTCCACCAGCTGCTTGGTGTGGGTCCACTCCTCCTCGCTCACGATGGGCTGCAGCGCCTTGAGGTAACCGTTGAGGGACTGCTGGAGCGCAGGCACAGGCAGCCGCGGCAGCGAATCTTGGTGCGCCTTGAAGCGGCTGGAAACCTTCGCCAAGGAGGAGGGCTTGAGGAAGCCCAAGGGCTTTACCTGCAGACAGCAGAACATCCTGCTCATTCTCTGGCTGGCTCTGGAAGGCCCTCTCAATCCTAAAAAGCTACCGTCCTGGGCACTTATGTACCAATCCTTGGGGTCAGAGCTGGCCTCTTGGGTGGCACCCGCCTGGCTTTTCAGCCCTCAAACTGTACAGTGTCTCCGCCTCTCTGGGGCCTGCAGACACAGGTAGGGCTAGGGGAGGGGGGTGTGGCCACTGGTTCAAGTCGGGATGGATGGCATCTGCTGGGGGCGGCAGAGCGGAGAGTGGCCTCTCACCTGTCTGGAGGCCCACACACCAGACCCCGCCTCTCTCGCCCTGGGACCCTGAGCCAGCCAGCCAGCCAGCAGTGAGGCGACTGCTCCTGCCCGGGGTCCCCACCTCCTTGTCGCCCACCCTTGCTAAGTTGAGAAAAAAGAGGGGGAAAAAGAGGTCAGAAAGAGCCAGATGACAGCCGCTTGGGTTTTTACCTGTCTGCGGGGTGGGGATGGAGGGGACACAGGGGCAAGCAAGAGCTGAATGGCCGGGGGTGAGGGGGCGTGGTGAGAGGTGGCAGAGAGAGTCTGGGAGGCTCTGGAGGTAGGCAGAAAGAGAGACAGGAGATCCAAGGAGCTGGCAGCAGTGGGTAGGCAAGTGGCAGAGGATCGGTTCCGTACCTTCTCTTTCTGCTGCCCGTCCTCCATGGCAGGACTGAGGTTCTGAGCCCTGTCTGTCTGCCTTGGACCGGACCTCTAAGCCTAACTGTGCTACCAAGGGGGTGAGCAGAACCTAGCAAGAGGCAGCCACTTGCCCGGGCTGGAAAGAGAAGACGAGAGCCAAGATTCAGGGGGGTGGCAGAGGTGGCAGTGGCAATGGCTGCGGTGGCCATGATGGGCACCCTCCCTAGCTTCCAGGAGTGGAGGATTAGGGAGCAGGTGAGGGGGCCTGGGAGCAGGTACGGGCACAGGAAGAGAGGTGGAACGCATTCCCCCTTCTTCCCTGCATGGGCCCCGTGCCAGGGAGGCAGGCCAGGAGGGATTAAAAAATCCACCTGTTGGAATCTGTGTAGGTCTGTTTAATGAAAACTTGGCTGGAGGCAGAGACTGTCTGGCCACTGAGGTTATACCACAAGCCTGAGATCAGACCTGAAAACTGGGGGTGGCGCGAGGGAGCGGACGCGGGGAAGGGGCCCTAAGTGGACAGTGGCTGCTAAAACTCCATCCCCTTGTCCTCCGGGGCTCTTGGGAGTCCTTCGGAAGCCGTGGCTTGTCCCGCTGGAGGCCAAGAGTGAAGGACTTGAGGCACTAAAAACATAAACCATAGGAGGATGCAAGTTTTGGGATTCTGCTAGATTTGAGTCACCCGAGCCAGGGGATTCTGGCCAAGTGTCTGCTTTTCCCAGCAGTAAAGCGATCAGGCCACCCAGCAGGTCCTGGAGACTGTCTGTGAGACGGAGGAGAGGACACTGCCCAGGTGTCGGTGGCAAAGGTGAAGTGGAGTCTTCAGGTCGTGGGAGACCTGGAAGAGTCTCTGGGCCAGCGGATGGGTACCCTCAACCCTCTGGACTAAGGAGTAACTAAACATCCTTCCTGACAGACAGGAGATGCAAGCAGAGATATGCTTAGGGTAAACAGAAAAGGTACTCAAATCATAGTGACAGCACTGCCAGCTCCAGGCTGCCCCGGGGGAGCAGATACGGAAAACGGGGGTGGGGGAGGGACTGGTGCAGAAGAAGGGCACCAGGCTGCCACCTGCAGCCTCCAGCCAGTTCAGAGGACTCTGAGAGCAGCCCAGCTTGAGGCTTCCACGTGAATTTCTCTGGCCACACACAATTCCCAAGGGGCCATTTGATAAGCCCAAGGAGACGTGACCAACGGGGTGAGGCTGGAGAGGCGGCTCTGGCCTGGGCAGAGATGGCTCGGGCTGAGCGAGTGACAGGTGTGTGAATCAGAGAACAACCTTCCCAGAGACATTCCTGGCTTCGCGCTCCGTGGCTCTGGGTCTAAGGGTGGAGGTGCAGGCTGAATCTTGGGTCCCCACTCTCTTTCCCGGGTGGCTGTAATTTACCGCCTCGAGATTTGGGTTCGATCTGGTCTCTGACCTTGGGCCTCAGTCTTCTCCTGTTCCAAGCGGGGTTAGGCCACCTGCAGATCCCACCCCAGCAGCTGTTGGCTAGGCAGGACAGTGGCCTCCGGGCCCCGTCGCCTCGACAGCTTGTCACTCCGTTCCGGCGCAGCCGCGTGTCTGGCCCCACTCACCGCCCAACCGCCGCGCCCAGGGCCCGCCAGGCCGGGTTCCCGGCCGAACTCACCACTGTCCTGGACGCGAAAGCCAACATCTTTGCGGCCCTTCCCCGGACACAAAGTCCGCTCGGTTTCTCGCACTGGGCAAAGTCCGCGGCGCCACCGCCGGTGTATCTTGCTACAGTCTCTGGGCCAAGGTCGCCGAGTCACCGCCGCCAGCGGGGAGAAGCGGCCCGGCGCCCACCCACCGGGCCTGGCGGGCCGCGGGCTGGTGGCCCCGGGAAGGAGGACTCTTGGGCGGGGCCACCAGCCGGTCGCGGGCGCGGGCCGCTAGGCGCGAGCCCGGGGCGGGGCCACGGAGCGGGGCGGGGCTGACCGGGGGCGGGGCCAAGTGCGCAGTTAGCGGTCCCGAGACCCCGCGAGGCGGTGGAACCCCGGAAGAGGGGCAAAGCGCAGGCTGCGGTCCGGCTCTCCTTCTCCCACCTCCAGAGGTTCTCTCAGCTGTTGGAGGCGGTAGTGTGCACCCTCAGTCCGTTTGGTGTCCTTGAACGCTACTCTTAGAGTGAAAGGAAAACACAACCATGTCAACAAGGGAATGTCCGCCACTATACTCCGGAATAGGATCAAAGATGACAGGTGGGGAGCGCCCCGCACAAGCATGGCTGCCGCGTTCCCGTCGCCGGGCGGACGGAGGGCTGGTAGGAGGGCGAGCGGGCCTTTGGCGCGCATGCTCCCAGGTGCCCCGCACCAACATGGCCGCTGCCTCCCGGTGAGCGCCCTCGCGCGAGCCGGCCGTTGCTGGGCATGCTCCCTGAGTGCCCCGCACCAGCATGGCGGTCGTCTCCACCCGGGTGACTTTAATTCTCGGTTTTCGGTTCTAGCCGGCCGGTGCTCAGTTCTCTTCAGAAAGCTCTGAGCGCCTGGTGGAGCCGGGGAAAGGAAGGGGGTGCAGGGGTGAAAGGGGAGAGGGGACTGCAGGTATCCGGGCCGGCTCCTGGCGAGAGGAAGATGGCTGAGGGCGAGCGGCAGCCGCCGCCAGGTAGGACGGGCCGGGCCCGGCCTGGGTGGCGGCGCGGGGGCGGCGCCCGGCGCGGGCTCGGGGAAAGGGTGTGGTGGCGGGGGGCTCGGCGGGAGAGGGGGTCGGGAGGTGGAGGAACTCGAGCGGCAGAAGCTGCTGGGCTCCGAGGAGGAGCCGGTTGAGGGGCCCCGAGAGAGAAATGTTGGGACCTGCGGGGCGGCCAAGACCCCGGGGCTGCGAAGGGGCGGTGGGTTGGAGCGCGACACGGGGACTTGGGGCGCCCCGGCTGCCAGAGGGCTGGGAGGGCAGTGATGTGGCCGGAAGGGGAGGCTTTTTCCGCATCTGGGCTGCGCGTGCCCAAGTCCGCTCTGGAGCTGGTGGGGAAACTGCCAGGGCCGGGGGCCAAAGTGATTCTGGTGGCTGCCTTCTTTACTCGCCCCTGCCCAGGGGGCGAGGGGCGGTGCTCTGTGGGCCTGCGCCCGCCTGCACCCGCTCTCCAGACTCTTCCGCACCCTCCTACCCCTCTCTCCCTCTTGCAGCCCGGGCTGTGGAGTTTTCTTCCATTGGCTGCAAATTAATAGAGAGAAACTGCCCTTGGTTGTGTAAACCGCTGATTAAAAAAAGCTGGTTGTGCAACATGAGCCTGGCCTCGCCATCTGTAACTTTTATTGTCACTGTGGCGTCGCTTTAGTTCATCTCCAATAACTGGGATGCAAGTGCTAGGGAAGGAGAGGATCTTCTTAAACCTGCTTTCCTGGAGAAGGGGAAGGCTGGTGGCGGTCCCCTGCCGCCCCCTCCCGAGCTGAGAAGGACTGACCATAGAGAATTTAAAATTCCGACGGGGCGCATAGGTTGGCCAAACACAGCTCATGTTCTTAAATCACCGGATATTCCTTGTCTTGTATTTGGGGATCCCTGGGAAGGTCTCAGGAAGGAGGAATTCTGAAGATGAAAAAAAGGCCTTCCCTTCATCCTCCCTGCTGCCCCCAGTAGATTAACTAAGGGCTGGCCATGGTCTGTTAGGCCATTCGAAACCAGACATTTACTTCCTTTGGTAGAAAACCTCTGTGCCTGTGCCTTTAGAAGTTCCGGTAATGACCATGAGAGATACAAGCCGACCAGAATTCTCAGTGAGATGAGTACATCTCTGAAGTTGGGTGGCTGGGGAGATAACTGATGCACTGACAGAGATAAAGGGAAGGTATCTATGTGGCTGGAAAGAGCCAGGTCCCTGGAGGGTAGTCCTCTTTGAAGTCTGAAACAGGACATTTTGGAACAAGTTAGAAAAAACTACTTCACTCCAACAGTGTAGTGGTGAAAACCTTGGATTTTAAGAGGTGTGCAGACCTGGCTCTGCCTAGCAAATCACATTCTCTCTCTTTTATTTTATTTATTTATTTATTTATTTTTTTTTTACAAAAAATAGAGGGCGCCTCGGTGGCTCAGTCGGTTAAAACCACGTCCGACTTCGGCTCAGGTCATGATCTCATGGTTCGTGGGTTCGAGCCTGTCATCGGGTTCTGAGCTGGCAGCTCAGAGCCTGGAGCCTGTTTCAGATTCTGTGTCTCCCTCTCTCTCTCTTTGCCCCTCCCCTGCTCGTGCTCTGTCTCAAAAATAAATAAAAATTATTAGAAAAAAAAAAGAAAAATGGGCTGTTATACCTTCTGCACAGAGTCGTGGTGTGTGTTCTGTAGACGATATAGACAAAATGTGGCACATGGTGGGCAGTCTGGAAACGTTGATTGCTGTTGGCCTTTTAAATTTTTTTTTTTTAAATGTTTTATTTATTTCTAGGAGAGAGAGGGAGAGACGGCATGAGCAGGGGAGGGTCAGAGAGAGAGGGAGTCACAGACTGAAACAGGCTCCGGGCTCTGAGCTGGCAGTCAGCACAGAGCCCGACGCGGGGCTCGAACCCACGAACCGCGAGATCATGACCTAAGCGAAAGTCGGACGCTTAACCAACTAAGCCACCCAGGCGCCCCTGCTGTTGGCCTTTTAAAAGGTGGGATGGGGCGCCTGGGTGGCTCAGTCGGTTGAACTTCGGACTTCGGCTCCCGTCATGATCTTGTGGTTCGTGGGTTCAAGCCCCACATCGGGCTTTGCGCTGACAGCATGGAGCCCAGAGCCTGCTTCGGATACTGTCTCTCTGCTCCTCCCCTGCTTTGAGTGCCTCACCCCCTCAACTCTGATAAATGAATAAACATTAAAATAAATAAATAAAAGGTAGTACAGGTTGAACACGTAGGCTGGTTCTCAGTGTTAGATGATAGATGATAATACAGTATACTCTTTTGGGGGGTTTTGGGTACATCTCTAAAATTCTAGATCGTTCCACCTTATGTACAGCGAGCTTGTAGGGTACCCATGTGTCCCGTGGCCGCTTTGTCAGAGATGGACTCTGAAGCTGGAGAGACTGTTAACACAGCTCTCAGTTCGAAGCCTTGTTTCTTTGATTTGGGGTTGCGTATTGTGGTGACAACATGTGTGTGTATGTCTTTAGTCCGTGTTGCAATGCTTCCTGCAAGGTAGCCATTCCGCCTGGTATCCGGCCTGGTCTGGAGAGTTTCCCACCTGTGAAATAACTTCCGAAGGGCTCTCCCCTTGAAGGGAACAGTTGTCTCTGAAACTTACAAAAGGGAGTCTCTGTTCCTAAGTTGATTGTTTGGAATGTAGACCACATTTTCCCATAAAAACAATGAGGTTAAGTTTCCAGGCTACCTATAAAGCTTTTTATTTAGCATCTGCAAGTAGTAATTTACTAATAGTAGAGGCCTCAATGTTGGTTTCTGGGTAAAGGGCTTGCAGGCCAGGTGGGAGGAGGAGGAGAATCTGATCTGTTTTTGCGGTTGGAAGTTTGAATTGGGTAGAGGTTTGTCTTGCTCTCCTCTCAGATGTATCCTCCTCCTTAGGTCTCCAGGTATCCTAGTGCTTTATCTTTCCTCAGGGCCTCTCCAGGAATGCTCCATTCTCCCAAATGTCACATGCTCCAGAACCTTCTTAGAGCCTTGTCCTTTTTCTCCATGCAGCTGGTGTCAGCTCGGTTTTAGGAGGAAAGCAAGGGGACAGATTTGTCATACGTTGTGAGTGACTCTTCCTGGAGAGTGTTTTTATTATTATTTTATTATTATTATTATTATTTTTATTTTATTTTATTTATTTATTTTTAATGTTTTATTTATTTCTAGGAGAGAGAGAGAGACAGCGTGAGCAGGGGAGGGTCAGAGAGAGAGGGAGTCACAGACTGAAACAGGCTCCGGGCTCTGAGCTGGCAGTCAGCACAGAGCCTGACGCGGGGCTCGAACCCACGAACCGCGAGATCATGACCTAAGCGAAAGTCGGACGCTTAACCGACTAAGCCACCCAGGCGCCCCTATTTTTAATTTATTTATTTTTAAAAAGTTTTTAATGTTTGTTTATTTTTGAGAGAGAGAGAGAGCAAGCACGCACGCGGGGTAGGAGGGGCGGAGAGAGGGAGACACAGAATCTGAAGCAGGTTCCAAGGCTTCGAGCTATTAGTACAGAGCTCTGCACAGGGGCAGAGCTCGGAACGGGGAGATCATGACCTGAACCAAAGTTGGATACTCAACTGACTCAGCCACCCAGGTGCCCCAAGAGAATTTGTGTTTTCGAAAGAAGGCGTTAACTAATACGTATCACAGATCTTCAACGGTACAGGCACAATCCCTTATCCAGGACCCTTGGCTCCAGGTGTATTTTGGAATTCAGAGTTTCTCCGATTTCAGAAAGCAATGCCCCATAATCAAGCAAAAATACTTTTGCAGCAAAACGTAAATTCTGTAAGAGGGACCTGTGAAGCCTGCAAATGTTCTCATGTTGGTTTCGGCTTCAGTTTTGTACCAAAGGAGTTTGTGCCAAACTTATTTTTAAAACTTTGGGGTTTTAGAACTTTTTGGTTCTGGTTCCAAAATTTGGTTTTGGAATTTTGGAGATTTCAGGCTTATATTCACAGCATCACAAAGTGAAGGGGATCCTGCAGTGTGGGGACGAGATTTGTGGCCAGAGAGGCGGCTCATACAAGCAGTCAGCCTTGGTGCTAGGATTGCCTCTAGGCCAGCGCGTGCAACTGCCCTGTGTCTTCCTTTCCTCAACTTCTGCAAGTATAGAAACTCCATTTAAAATAGTTTTTTTCTTCTGATTACAAAGTACTGTGTGCTGGTTTTTAATAGCACTATGTGGCTTAGAACATGAACATCCTTGATAAATCTTACTCCCTAGAGATGACTATTAACTTTGGTGTTTAATCTTTCCGATTTTTCCAGTGCATGTGCAAATAGATATCTGTTATTGTTATTAGTATATATCATTACTATTATATGCGTATGCGTACTTGTATTTGCAACAATGAGATTATATTGAATACAATAAGTTCAGTTTTCTTTCTTCACTTATTAATATCCAGGCTGCTTTTCTGTTTCAGTACTTAGGGTTTTTTGGGGTTTTTTTAGATTTTTTTTCAATGTTTATTTATTTTTGAGAGAGTGAGAATGCAAGTTGGGGAGGGGCAGAGAGAATCCCAAGCAGGTACGGCACTGTCAGCGCAAAGCCCAACAGGGAGCTTGAACCCATGAACTGTGAGATCATGACCTGAGCCAAAATTGGTCGCTCAACCGACTTAGACACCCAGGCGCCCCAGTGATGTAGATTTTATTCTTTTAAAGAGCTATGAAGATTTCCATTGTCTGGGCATATTATTATTTATACATTGCCTTATCGGTTGATATATGGGCTTTTCTAATTTTTTTCCATGCAACGAGCACATTTATATACTTCTGTGTGCATTTCTGTGAACACCTGAACAGTTGATGCCCACAATTAGAACTGTTGGCTCACATGTGCCTAGGTAGCTCAGTCAGCCTTGATTTTGATTCAGAACATGATCTAATAGTTCATGAGTTCGAGCCCCGCATCGGGTTCTCACTGGCAGTACAGAGCCTGCTTAGAATGCTCTCTCTGTCTCCCTCTTTTTCTCTGGCCCTCCCCCACCCCCCTCAAAATAAATCAATTAACTTAAAAAAATTAAAAAGAAAAAAGAACTGTTGACTCAATAGGTATACGTGGTTTTTTTTAAAGTTTATTTAGTGTTTCTTTTTTTTTTTTTTTTTAATGTTTACTTTGAAAGAAAGAGAGACAGAGCATGAGTTGGGGAGGGGCAGAGAGGGAGAGAGACAGAGAATCTGAAGCAGGCTCCAGGCTCCCAGCTGTCAGCACAGAGCCCAATGCGGGGCTTGAACCCACGAACCCTGAGATCATGACCTGAGCCAAGTCGGCCGCCTGACAGCCAAGCCCCCAGGCGCCCCGCGTGATTTTTCCCTCAGTAGCCCGTGCAGTGTGGAGTCGCCTCCTCGGCAGATTCTACCAGGACTCCCGCCGGCACTTCCCATCTCTCCTTCACAGTCACTGCCCGCTGGTTTCGCTCTGCCAACCTGATTCGGAAAAGCCATCTCATCCAATTTACATTTCTTTGCTTCCTCAGAGCTTGGCAGTGTTTTTTCAAATGTTTATCAGCCATTTGTATTCTCTTCTCGGCTTTGAGTCGCCTGTTTCTGTCTCAGAGGTCGGCTCTGCTTTATTTTTCTAACCATTCTCCAGTTCACTTGTGGGGGCATTGCCAGTACTGTGGGGGGTCCTTGCTGAGTAAGGAAAAGAGGGAGTCCAGTGGGTTTGGCTTAACAAGCCCATTACTCTGTCCCGGGAGCACATGTCTGGTTTACCCTAGGCACTGGGTATTGGAGTCTTGCTTTAAAAGTGTGAAGTGTGTGTGTGTGTGTGTGTGTGTGTGTGTGTGTGTGTGTGTCAGTGTCAGAGGGAGGGAGAGAGGGAGAGGGAGAAGGATGAGATTCTATTTATCTGTCTGCTTGTTCACTTTCTTTGTCAAGACTCTTCGGAGCAGACCCCTGCAGCCGCTCAGAACTTCATCCTTCCGAGAAAGGAGATCCACACGGTCCCAGACATGGGCACCTGGAAGCGCTCTCAGGTACGGGCGGCGTCTGCCCTGTAGGGCCAGAGCTGGCATGACGCCCTTGGGTGGTTTTCAGAGACGGGGAGCTCCCGACCTTTCTTGCTGGTGGAAGCAGAGCAGTTAGAAGCCAGGGGGAGAGGTGACAGGGGAGCCGGCTGTCCCTCTCTCGTGAACGGGAAGGTCTCTGGGGCCTGGGGCCAGGGCAACGCCGGAAAGCTCTGCTCCTGGTTCTCATGAACCATCATCCCTTGAGGGTTGTATTGGCCGAATGTGAGTGTCCTAAATGATGGCCTGGGTCACTGTGAGACTTGGTTGTAGGTTACGGCCAGTCAGGGAGCCAGCGTGTCAAAGAGTCAAAAGAGTCAAAGAGTCAAAAGGTTATCGCATGGAAACCTAGGCCAGGGAGGTGGCTGAGCCTAAAAGTCCAGAGGAGCTGGGACCCAGACGAGGGGAAGTGCAGACCCGTGCTCTGTGCTGCTCAGCCCAAGGGAGCCGGAAATAGCTTCTACCCCGGGGCTTCTGGCACAGGCTGTGTCAAGACTGGGACAAAGACAAAGTCGATTCAGCTCCCCAGGGGAAGCCTGGTGCCCACGCCTGGTCTGCGCAGCGGGGGTGGGTGGGGCAAAGACAAAGTCGATTCAGCTCCCCAGGGGAAGCCTGGTGCCCACACCTGGTCTGCGCAGCGGGGGTGGGGGTGGAGTCACTTCCACAGCGGGGCAGAGTCCCTGCACCGCCCCCCACCCCCCAAGCTGCCGCCTGGGCCCTTCTGGCTCCTCTTTCACAAGCTCGCCCTCTCAGTATTTGGAAATGCTTATCACGTCTTTTCCGAATCATCTTCTCCCACCAGGTCTTAGTTCCTTGGCTGCTCAGAGGGCACAGTTCTAGCCCTTGTGTCCTCCTGATTGTTCCACCTCCGGATTCTAAACCTCTGCACTATTGACATTTTGGAGTGGATAATTCTTTGTGGTAGCAGGCTGTGCTGTGTCTCGTGGCATGTGTAGTAACTTCCCTGGCCTCTGCCTGCTGGATGCCAGCAGCTCCCGTCCCTCTGCTTGTTATAGCCCACACGGCCTCCAGACATCATCTGCAGGTGCCTGGGAGCCAGATCGCCTGGCTTGAGAACCATGAGTTCTCAACTCTGAGCCTGCAGCTTTGCTGAATCCAAATGTGGCTTTAGTTCCCCACCTTCCCCCGGGATGTTTTCCAAGGAGGATTGGGTGTTCATGATGGGCCAGGTATTTTTTTAGCTCCTTTAACCCTCACAAAAAACTCTGGGGAGCGGGCTCTGTGGTCCTCTCCCATTTTGCAGGTGAGAAAACTGAGGCCAGGAGGTAAAGAAATTTAGGGAGGTGGCAGAGCCGGTAAGTGGTTGGGATGAGATTCAGAATTCATGCCCGGGTCCTCTGCCTCTGGAGACCTGGGGGTTGAGAGCCCTGATGCTTTAGGCCACAGACCAGCGAATTATTGCCTGCTCACCTAATCTGGGCCTCGGCCTGTTTTTGTAAATGAAGCTTTATTGAAATACGGCAAGGCTCGCTTGTTTAAGTCCCTGTCCATGGCTGCTTTCCCAGTACAGCAGCAGGTCTGGGCAGAGATGAGAATTTGTGAGCCAGGCTTTGGGGCCCACAGAGCCTAAAATGGTTACGCTCTGGCCCTTTGTAGGTAAAGTTGTTGATCCTGCTGTAGGCACAGCCTTTTTTAGGAAGTATTGGTTACCTTCTAGAGTGCGTGTTGGATGGTACTGGATAGAAGCCTTCCACTTGTGCCAAAGCTGATCGGGTCAAGTTTGTGGGCCTGTTGTAGGTAGATGAATGGGCCTGTGCCATGGCCTACACGAGTTCGCTAGGCCAGCAGAGCACGGCAACCAAGAGTGTGAGCTTGGGGTCAGGGAGGTCAGAGGTTGAAGCCCAGGGCTGCCATCCCCTTTTCTTGTGACTTAGGCAACTTGCACAGCCCAGCCAGGCCTGTTTTCTCTGTTGTCAAATGGGCTTATTCAGAGGCCATGATGACACAGAGCCCCGAAAGTGGCTGGCTCAGTGCTAGGCATCCGCGAGCTTTACGAGCACCAGGCAGGGCTGTTACTGATGCAATGACGGGGATGATCATGTTGGTAGAGACCTTGACCAGTCACGTTTATAACAAGGACCCGGAGCTTTAGTCGAGAGACCCGCACCCATGTGGGAGCCGGGGCCACGGAGGGCCACACTGCCCCTTGCTGCTTCCGGCCTTTGCGTCCCAGTGTAGTTTGTAGCGATGGCGGTGAACACTGGCTGCAGGCAGGCCGCGGGCTCAGACCTGCCCCACAACCCCTCATCTCCGCTCATTGCAGTTCCTCGGGCTGTGGTGCGGTAGTGCTCCCTTCCAGATACTGCCCCCAGCGCTCAGGGCTTGCTGTGGCTGCTTCTGGCATCCTTAAGGCTTGGATAAGGAGGGAGGAAGGAAGGAAGTGAGAGGCAAAAGAGATGAAGAAGGAACAAGTCCAAAGCGAAGTCACTTGCTCTCAGAGCTCCCTCTCCAGGGGCCTGCACGGCAGTGCCTCTCCGCTGCGGGGCTGCCTGCAGCAGGGATGCGAGTGCCCAGTGGCAGCGGGGACGGTGGCACTGGGAGCCCCGGCCATGGGCAGGAAGCAGCTTCTTCTCCCGGGGGCAGGGGGTCTGTACTGCAGACGGACAGCCTGGCCTGTCTGGTGGGGGAAACTTCTGGAGGACCTCGCCCCAGATGGCAGAGGGTAATCATTGAGCACTCGGCCACGCCGCTCTGGAGTGGCCGGCCACTCCACTCATTAGCTCCACGTCTAATGAGATCTTGGTCTTAGGGAACCCTGGGCAAGTCACCTCTCCTGAAGCCTTGGGTTCCTCATCTGTCAAATGGGGGCAGTGACAGTGTCCGTGCTGTGGGGCGGTGTGAAGGAACTACTGGCAGTGGTAGTGAGCACACGGTAAACTGTGGCCGCAGGTGCAGGCATCACTGGTCACCGGCCTGCCAGGCCTGTGGGAGGGAGGGTAGTGGCGGCGAATTGGGCCTTATCTTTCAGCTTCTCCCGCTGGCAGGCTGGGGGCCGGGACAGCTCGGAGCGCTTCGGCAGCTGGGTGGGGCTGGGGGCCGGGCCGGGTCTGACACCCCTCTCCCTGTCCCCAACCCCCACTTTGTTTGGTAGGCGTACGCCGACTACATCGGATTCATCCTCACCCTCAACGAAGGTGTGAAGGGGAAGAAGCTGAGCTTCGAGTACAAAGTCTCTGAGGTAGGTGCCGCCGGGGGTGGGGGTGGGGGTGCAGAACAGCCCCAGAGAGTCGGGAGTGCCCACTGCCCGCAGCCGGCCAGGGCAGGAGATGGCGCACTTGCCGTTGGCAATTTGGTGTCTGTATTTCTGACCTTTTGTGTTGCATTTTTTTCATTAAAAAAAAAATTTTTTTTACATTTATTTATTTATTTATTTTTTAATTTTTCTTTAAATGTTTTATTTATTTCTAGGAGAGAGAGAGAGACAGCGTGAGCAGGGGAGGGTCAGAGAGAGAGGGAGTGACAGACTCTGAAACAGGCTCCAGGCTCTGAGCTGTCAGTGCAGAACCTGACACGGGGCTCGAACCCACGAACCTTGAGATCATGACCTAAGCTGAAGTCGGATGCTTAACCGACTGAACCACCCAGGCGCCCCTTGTTGTGTTTTTTCCAACCTGTGAATTGATGGATGTTTATAAAATTGGGATCAAGGCAAATGTGCTGCTTTATAGCCTGCATTCTCGCTAACTGGTGTTTTTATGTAACTTTTTAAATGAAAAACAATCACAAATGAAGTAAGCATCCTCACCGAAAGGGTCACTAATAGAAGCGTATTGACAGCCAGCTGACCTCCACCTGTGTTGCGGCTCCTACCCAACTTCCTGGGGCTGCCCTGGGCACAGGTCCGGGAACGTCACCCAGACCTGCCCCCTGAGCTCCTCTTTAACCGCTGCCGCCATGGAGACAGCTGCCCTGGGGAGCCGGCCCTTGTTTGTTTAAACGGCCCCTCACTGTGGACTTCCAGGTTGTGTCCCTAAGTGTCGCTGCTCTGAATGTCTCTGCGTAGAGATCTGTGGACGCTCTTTCGTGATGAGTCCTTCCCGAAGTGGGGATGTTGAACTGAGGGGGCACACTGCAGGCGGGGGGCGGGGGGTGCTCCCTGGCTGCTGCTTCGGAGACAGGTGTCCGTGGAGCCGAGGGCTTTGGGGAGGCGTGGGGCCTGCAGGCTGTTCGCTCTTGCCCGAAGCCGTCTCCCAGGGCCGGGCCCCCAGGCCTCCAGTGGCCTCTTGGGTTCCCATCCCAGTCGGCCCACACAGTCACCTTGAGACTCTTATCTCAGACGCCAGGTGGCCTCTCAGTGTCCCACCCTGGCGGGCGAGGCCCGGCCCCCTCACTCCCGGGTCTGTCCACCTGTCCCGAGGCCGGCATCCCCCGCTAGCCCTCACGCCCTGCCCCGTGTGGGCCGCCCCTTCCCGGGCCCTAGCGGGCTGCTGGGTGGCTGAGGTCTCGTCCCGTGCCTGGAGGGGAGTCAGGCTGGCGCTGGGGGTAGACGGCCTTCTCTTGGGAGCTGGCTCACCAGTGACTTCGTGGGTTGGGAGAGCGAAGGCTGGAGCCTGCGGGGAGGGAAGCTGGGCCGAGCTCAGTGGGTGGGGAGTGTGGTAGGGGGAGTCTAGTGACAGGGGCATGTTCTGATCCCCTGGCAGGTCCCCAGCTGCCCAGCCCCCTGGGGTCCCCTAATCGCCCCTGACTCTCTGACAGCAGACTCCATGCCGGCCGGGTGTCTCTTAGCTCAGGCCCTGGGTTCCGTTGGCAGGATCGCAGCACGGTTAAGCGCATGGGCTTTGGATGAGGGCCGACTGTTGTGATAACCTCTCCCTTCCAAGCTGAGTGGCTGTGTCCCCTCTGACACTGTCTCTTCATCTGTAGGTGGAAGAGCCAGCAGACCTACTTACGGCCCCTGGGGCGACTTGCCGAGATCGCCGCGCAGGGTTGTTAGTACAGAACTTGGTACATATTGCACACGGGGGGTGACATTGTCATTCTCAGGTCTTATCAGCAGCTGTCCTTCAGGCCTGAGCTTGAGGAGTGATGCCATCGCTTTGTTTGGAGGCTCTTCCCGAGCTGGGCTTCATCTGAGTGCCAGGGCCGTGGGCTCCTTCTCACTTGCTGGGCACAGGTGACTGGTTTGGTCCGCAGGGGACTCCCGGCTTCTGCCCTCAGCCAGCAGGGCCGCGGAAGGCTCGTCTCACAGCACGTGGTCCCAGCGCACAGATGGCGGGCCCAGTGCCTGGCCGCTCGGGACTCCTGCTGCCATCGCGGCGGCCGAGAGGAGGGCAGAGCAGCCTTGGCTGCTGGCCTCCAGACCGGCAGCAGCAGAGGGAACGAGCAAGGGCGATGTCGTGAGACCGTCTAGCCCGGCATTGAGAAGGCTTCCATCAAGTTTGAGATTCTATCTGTCCGAATCTTCCGGGGTTCAGATTTTTGACTTTTGTAAAATGTGAGTAGATAAGAGGCTTAGTTCTGCCATTGTTCTGGTTGATTTTTAAGTTGGAGGCAAAGGAGAAAAAACCAACAGCATTGGCAGGGATTATTTGGGAGAAAATTTTACTGTTCCGTGAAATCCAAAAGGAAGCATTGGTTTGGGGAGACAGAGGGTAGCTCAGATTATTGTTTGTGCTTCCTGGGGGTTCTGGCCCACAGAGCCCCCCCCCCCCCCCCCCCCCCCCCCCCCCCCCCCCCCCCCGCCTTCAGCCCCTCTGCCTCAGTCGGCCAGACAATAGAAGCAGCCCTTGTGTTCTGAAAGGCTTCTTCAGAAAGAGGAGCTAGGAGCCTTTTAATTATTCATCGCCACAGCCGAGCTGGCAGCTGGGGCCTGGCTTCCGCAGCCGCCCAGCACCTTCTTTATCCCCTTCGGTGCCTTGCCCGAGACCCAGATCACCAGGGAGCTGGCCTTGCTCGTGCCTCCCCGGGGCCGGGATTACTGAGCCATCGCTAGGCCCCAGCGGCCGCACGGGGTCAGCTTTGCTCTGGTCTTACAGGTTCCTGGTGGCCTGGGTCTCTGTGGAGCTGCCTTTGGCCGCACTTTGGCCCATTTCAGCTGGGCAGCTCCATGTCACCCTGGCCGTCTGCCTCAACCAGGTGTGCGGGGAACTTTCCCCTCTCGCAGGCAACTTTTCCTCTCCCCTGTGCTCTGAGCATAGAGAAAGGGAGGTGAGGGATGGCGGCGTTCAGGCCCAGGCCGTGTTGCATGGTGCCAGGGGTCGCTATTTCCATGGACCGCAGTGTGATTTGTGCGTCCTGGAACTGAGGGGCTGGGTGGGGGGTGTGCAGCCTCTGGCTGACATGTATTCCGTTAGCTCAAGTCCACTTTCCCCTTCCCCTGTGTGCGCGTGCACACACACGCACACACACACGCACACACACGGCTCTCGGACTGTTCCTTGGCAGAGCCGTGCAGTGCAACCTCCGTCCTGCCTGTGCCTGCCTCCCCCTCACGGCTTCTCCTGTGGGCCCCGCCCCAGCAGCACCTACCCAGGGTCAGGGGTCAGGGGTTCCTGTGTGTGCCCAGCAGACACAGGCAAGACCTGCTTAATTCTTTTTTTATAAATTTAAAAAAAATTTACATTTATTTATTTTTAAGAGACAGAGGCAGAGCATGAGCTGGGCGGGGGCAGAGACAGAGGGAGACACAGAATCGGAAGCAGGTTCCAGGCTCTGAGCTGTCAGCACAGAGCCTGATGTGGGGCTTGAACCCATGAGCCGTGAGATCATTACCTGAGCCGAAGTCGGATGCTTAACCGACTGAGCCACCCAGGTGGCCCAGGCAAGACCTGCTTCTTGGCAAGGTCTGCTGTCCCAGGGCCGCCTGCCTCCCAACCCGCTCTGCCTTGTGCCATCCGCTAGCCTTTCCGTGTGGCATATATATATATATATATGTGTATATATATATTTATATATATATATATATGTGTATATATATATTTATATATATATATATGTGTATATATATATTTATATATATATATATATATGTGTGTATATATATATACATAAATGTGGCATATATACATATATATATATATTTGTGTGTGTGTGTGTGTGTGTGCAAGCCACACCCAAGAAGGAGCCCTTTTCTCGCCAACCCTCCTGGACCTCTGTCTTAGATAGCCATCCTCACCCGATTTCCTCATTGAGTAACGTTGTGTGGGCCAATGCCGCCCTTGTGCACGGCACCCATTTACTCCTTGTTCTGCCTGCTGTGGGAAAGGTGTGGGGCAACGGGCTCCCAGATACCGCGGCCCTCCGGGGCATCGCAGAGGTTCTTACCGGTGACCCAGCAGCCCCACGGAGCGGGCCTTACCGCATTGTGTATGGTGGTGAGTGTATATTTGGAAATAACCCAAACATTTAACAGTGAGGGGCTCAGTGAGAAAATTCTAGTACGTTGGTGCAGTGAAGTACTATTTGCTTATTAAAGGCTGTCATGAGTTTGAGTTTACGTGTTGCTGCGGAATGAGGCCCATGAGGAGATCGATAAGGCTACGAAGCAGCGGGTGTCCTGTGACCTGTGTTTTATTTTTCCTTTTTATAAAAACTGGTAGACCTCTTTGTGAGTGCGCGACCTATGTTTAGTGCCCGTGTGCCTATGAAGGCATGCCTCCCCTGCTGGGTACTGTGCTGGCTGCCTCCATGGATTGCATTTGAGTCCTGTCCCAACCTCAGGAGGTATTTATCATCTGCCCAGTTCTGAGATGAAGAAACAGGCTTTGAAATCTGTGGAGTTGTCGGATCGTTGTGTCGTGCACCCGAGACTAATGGAATAGTGCACGGCAGCGTCACGTCACTAAACAAAAAAACAAAACAAAAACCCCCAAAACAGGCTCTGAGAGTTCAAGCCACTTTCTCAAGTTCTCGCAGCCACTAATGTTGTCTTCAGGGGGCTTTGAACCCAGGTCTTCCGTCTGGTAAATCGTTGCCACGAGAAACTGCAGAAAACACTATAAAAAAATAAATTGGAGACTGTGTTCTACTATGTTAAAATAGCATTTATTTCTGGTGGCGGGATTAACTGGTCACGTCCGTTTCCTTCTGTTGACGTGCCTGTTTTCGGTGATGAGTTGGTGTTGTGTACCCGACACTAGAAGGTACGAAAGAAGATCAGGACTGGGGTTCCTGCTTACCCAGCACCCCCCCACCCCCGTGATGGGCTGGCTCTAGGAGACCCGGTGGTGAGGCCACACCTGTCCCTTCAGCCTCGTGCGGGTCCCTTTCTGGTGAGTTTACTGTGCGCCCCCGGCCTTCATATTCAGCGTGGATGAGAAGAAAGGGGGACGGCAAGGAGAATGCCACTTAGCGCTGTGCCTCGGGGTCATTGTCGAGCAGCAGTTGACTTCGCCGTGTGGCTGTAGCTGGAGGCCACTAGTGATGGTGGCTTGGCCCCCTCTGTTCTGTCCATTACAGGCCATTGAGAAGCTGGTCGCCCTCCTCAACACGCTGGACCGGTGGATTGACGAGACCCCTCCAGTGGACCAGCCCTCACGATTTGGGAACAAGGCCTACAGGACCTGGTACGCCAAGCTCGACGAGGTGAGGCTGCTGCAGTGCAGGCTTGGGGGCTGGGCCGGGGCCGCGGGAGACTTCGGGCACCTCGGCCTCCCCGGGGAGTTTGTTAAAACGGCAATTCCCTTTGCCAAAAATACAAATGCATTTACCCTCTACCCCAGCCATCTTCCGGGGCTCTCTCCTGTGGATGTCCGGGCCTTGGCGCGGCGCTGTCACTTAGGTCAGCGTTTGCGCTAGCAGCGGAGTCAGGTGTCCCTGGGGTCCCCTGTGCAGGGCGTCAGCTGAATAAGCCTGTAGATCTACCTGGAGTATGTTGCGGCTGGGGGAAGGACGAGGAGGCCGGCCAGGGAGTTCAGGGGAAGGTGCTCGGGACCTGGGGCCTGACGTGTGTGTGAGCTACTTTTTGGTAGGAAAGAGAAAAATAAAAAGATATGCTTGTGCTGCTCAGTTTGCATAAAGAAATCACTGGAAGGATGTACAGGAGGCTAATGAAGCTTCCGTTTCTCTGAGGGCAGGGGAGAGTGAGGAGGGGGACAGAAACTTCTATTTTATAATGTGTTTATTTTTATTTTTATTTATTTTTTAAATGTTTTATTTATTTCTAGGAGAGAGAGAGAGAGACAGCGTGAGCAGGGGAGGGTCAGAGAGAGAGGGAGTCACAGACTGAAACAGGCTCCAGGCTCTGAGCTGGCAGTCAGCACAGAGCCCGACGCGGGGCTCGAACCCACGAACCGCGGTATCATGACCTAAGCGAAAGTCGGCCGCTCAACTGACTAAGCCACCCAGGTGCCCCTAATGTGTTTATTTTTAAATCACAAAGCGGTGACGCTGGTTCAAAGCAAGCAAGCAAATGCAGTGCAGGGTCCTGGGGCCCCTCTGCCCTTGGAAAAGCAGCCTGTAGGGTAGAGACTGGGAAGCCAGACTTTCCTCAGATCTCCCAGAGATTTTCCTGCCTGTGTCTACAGACTGAACTTGGAGAGAATTGGGTCCTAATTTGTCTGGGCCGGAGTTTTTGCTTGGAGCAGAGGGGAGTCCCACAGACTCAGCGAGGTACTGTTCCCGCCTGAGGGCAGCTTGGAGCTGCCCCTGGACTCTAAGAGGGGCACATGGTCTTTGTTTTTGGTTTTTGGGGTTTTTTTGAGATTTTTATGGACTTACAGTTTAAAGGAAAGTTAATACATCATAGCTCTACAGCTTGATAGATCTTTCTTTTTTTTAATGTTTTATTCATTTCTGAGAGAGAGAGAGAGAGACAGTGTGAGCAGGGGAGGGTCAGAGAGAGAGGAAGACACAGAATCGGAAACAGGTTCCAGGCTCTGAGCTGTCAGCACAGAGCCCGACGCGGGGCTCGAACCCATGAACCGTGAGATCACGACCTGAGCCGAAGTCGGACGCTTAACCGACTGAGCCCCCCAGGTACCCCTGTTTTGGTTTTTTTTTGTTTTGTTTTGTTTTGTTTTTTTTAAAGGAGATGGAAGTTTATGGAGAACACCGCAAGGGAGTGGCGGGCAGGACAGCAGAGGAGAGTCTGTCTGTAGCCTAGATAGATCCTAACATGTGTTTTCACTCCCGCACCCACCACCTGTATCAAGCAATAAAACATCCCAGCCCTCTAGCAGGGCCCTTGTGCCCCCTTTGACTTGCTATCCCCCCACCCTCTTCGGATTTCTGTCCTTAGATCAGTTTTACCTGTTTTGGAACTGCTCATAAACATGACTTCTTTGGGCCAGTGCCGTCTCTGACAGCCCACATGTTGTGCGGGGCAGTGACTCTTTTCCACTGCGGTGTGGCCTCCTGTGTGGCATCCCGCCGCACAGCCAGCCCGCGTCCGCTGCCGATGGACGTTGCAGTGGAGGGCTCTTCCCACATTTGGGCTGTAAGTGCTGTTGCTGTGACCATTGTCGCATGCGTGTTTTGTTGGACGGATGGCACACGTTCTTGCTACCCTGGGGACATCAGTGAGTTACCAGATTGGGGGTGGGGGGGGTCGAATGGCTTCTTTTCCGTTCCCTCCTATCTTGTTCCAGACCCTTGTCCCCTGGAGGAAGGCTCCGCAGACTAAAAGCCGGCCTGGGGCGTGTCTCTGTAGTGTAAGGGGGTTAGAGGATGTGCCTCCCTCTTCTGCTTTCCGCAGCTGCTCAGAGCAGGGAGCCAGGCCAGCCTGGCGTGGCCAGCGGGGCCCCCCGCCAATGCCGCCCCTGGGTGCCTGCCACCAGGGAGGCCGCCTAATCTGCTGCCACCACTTTGTGTCTCTTGTGTTATCAGGAAGCAGAAAACTTGGTGGCCACAGTGGTTCCCGCCCACCTGGCAGCTGCCGTGCCCGAGGTAGCCGTGTACCTGAAGGAGTCGGTGGGGAACTCCACGCGCATCGACTATGGCACAGGTACCCGCCACCCCCTGGGCTTCCTTCCTTCACTGTAGCCTTTTGGGGCGGCTGGGCCCGCCCCCCGGCTCAGGGTGCAGGGAGGCCCGGGACTGCCCCTGCGGCTCTGTCTCAGTCCGCCAGGGGGCGCCGCTGCCACATGCCTGGTGCCTGTGCCGCACCGACTCTGTTCTTTGTCGAGGCCATCTCTGCGCACTCATCACCATCAGAGAAATGACTTACCTAGCGGAGCGCTTGCTGTATCTCGGGGCGAGCCCTTCCCGGAGCCTGAGAAATGACAGAGCTCAGCAGCCTTTGGCAGTGTGGTGGTGCACCGGCTCCCGGCCCCATGTGTGTGCTGTTGAGTTCTCCAGAAGAGGGCGCAAGCAGGTGCTGCGGAAGGGGTGGGGGGGGGCAGCTGAGGGGGACTCCGCCTCCGGCAGCCCACCTTTCTGACCTGACCCAAAGCAGCAGCACAAGAACGACTGCTCTCTTAGGCCTTCCCCTCCCCTGGGGCCTGGGTTCCTCAAGAGGAGCACAGGCCGCAGAGGCAGAAGGGCGCCCTTGGACCTGGGTCTGCGGAGGTTTTATTTTCAGCTCCCTCTTTTGCTGGGGAACAGGTTTATCAAGTGTTTGGGGACTTTCACCAGGCTCGACTCAGAGCAACAGGAAAGGAGCCTGAGGGGGGATTGGCCAGGTCAGCAGGGGGTGGGTTTTTCTTTCTTCTCAGAGGTCAAGATGGGAAAGAATTGGGAAACTGTGCAGGTAACAGGGACAGCTCACAAGCTTCCCAGGCCCCGAAGCACCTTCATTCTACAGAGATGGGACAGGAAGTCGCTGAAATACTCTCTCTCTGTCTCCCTCTCTCTAAATATATATATAATTTATTTATTTATGAGACAGCGACACACAGCATGAACAGGGAGGGTCAGAGAGAGAGGGAGACACAGAATCTGAAACAGGCTCCAGGCTCTGAGCTGTCAGCACAGAGCCCGATGCGGGGCTCGAACCCACGAACCATGAGATCATGAACTGAGCTGAGGTCAGACGCTTAACCGACTGAGCCACCCAAGCACCCTCCAAATATATTTCCAAATAACATTTTTTTATAGCACTAGGAACCACGGCATTTAGCCCAGAGTCCAGTCAGTGGTTTCTGTGGTACTGTCCACTCCCTTTTGACATGACTGGGAAAGGAAGGGAGTGCCTTTTGACCCTGTGATGTGACCGTGCGTTCCCTGCTTGGTAGCCTTCAGTGGCTCCCATTGCTCCTAGGATAAAGTCTGAGCTGCAGACTGTCGCAGTGAAAGCCTCTCTGGTCGCCAGCCTCGTCCTGTCCTACTTTCTCCCTCGCCCTCTCTGCTTTAGCCACACTGGCCTCCTTAGTGTTCTTCGAACTTACCTGTTCTTTTTCTTACCTCAGGACCTTCGCACTTGCTGTTTCTTCTTGGCTTGGTTGCTCTTCTTGCTTCCCTCACAGCCAGTGCCTTGCCAGCTCTTACTCCTCTTTCAGATTAAATTTTGCTTCCTTGGGGAAACCTTCTTGAATCCTATGTCAGGGTTCCCCTGTGATGCCCTCCAATTAGCACCCCGTCCTCCTTCAGAGCTAGAATTATGGAAGTGATTGTCTATTTAAGTTTCGTCATCCTGATCATAACCTATCAAACAAGGGCAGGGACTTAGTCTCCCTAGTGCCTGATATGGACAGTGGCTGCCGTTTCGGTTGGTGCTCAGTAGGTAGTGCAGAACTGATGAGTGAGTCAAGTCCTCAGCCTCGGCCCTTTAGGAGTAGAATTACGGTGGTGGTAGCTCTCAAAGGGGCAGGGTCTTTCTAGAAAGGGAGGTGGCCCCATTATCTCCGTGTTGACCTCCCTCCGCAGAGGGGCAGGTATCAGTGATGTGGACTCCGGTGAGACCGAGAACAGTCCCCCTGCTTTTTCCGGACGACTGTCGACCTCGGCTGTGTTTTCTTCCCCAGGACACGAGGCGGCCTTCGCTGCTTTCCTCTGCTGCCTCTGCAAGATCGGGGTGCTCCGGGTAGACGACCAGATAGCTATCGTCTTCAGGGTGTTCAATCGGTGAGTGGAGGGGGCGCGGGGATCCCCTCCCTCCTTGCCCCTGTCGCACTGAGGACAGGGCGCTGGAGGCCTCTCCTGAGTGCCTGTTGCTTTTTTCGGCCCGTCCTCAAGTGGCTGTGGACGGGGCGTCCCAGACGGAAGGACTGACAGGTTCAGATTCGAGTAGGAACAAGCGAAGTAGGCGGCAGGCACCGGCTGCTAACGCTTCCGTGGCGTTGGCCGTGAAGCCCCCTCCCCTGAGGTCCCCAGCGGCTCCGGGGAGCAGCGGCCCCCATTCCCGTTGGGTAGCTGAGGAAACAGAGGCACAGGGAAATCAGCTACCTTCTGATCACTGAGGTCACACAGCCAGCTGAACCCAGGCAGTCGAGCTCTGACGCCCCCTCCCACCCCCCCACCTGGCAGCACGGGTGTGGTATGGTCACCCCAGCGCCCTGACAGCGCCTGCTCTGGGCCCCGCTCCGGCGACGCTGACACAGCCCCTGAGCACCGGGAGGTGATCCGCTGCGTCTCCCGGCGGGGCCTTCCTCCTGGGGAGTCCAAGGCTCCTGCCCACGTCTCACGTCGTCCCGAGTCGATGGTGCTAAAACCCCCTTTCCTGGGCCCAAAGGAGGCTGAACGTGGGAGAAGAAAACAAAGCAACGTTATTTTGAGAGGACCAGCTGATGCATAACTTACGCATGTGGATTTTAATTGAAATAGAGACTAGTTATACTCTCGGGTGGTTATTTCTGGCCTCCGTGAGCTCCCAATGGCAGGAGGGTTGAGGCCGGCTTTTTACTTTCCGCTGCCCTTTTCCTCCCCTCCTGCGCAGGTACCTCGAGGTCATGCGGAAGCTCCAGAAGACGTACCGGATGGAGCCAGCCGGCAGCCAGGGAGTGTGGGGCCTGGATGACTTTCAGTTTCTGCCCTTCATCTGGGGCAGCTCGCAGTTGATAGGTACTGAAGGGGGCGCCTACCCGCCCCCCAGGGTGTGTCCTCTGTCGTCCGTCCCCCCGCACCCCCCCTCCCCAGGCTCCTTACTCTGCTCAGGGCAGACGGTGACAGCTTGTAAAGCAGGCATTAACCCGGCTGTTGACGGAGGCTGTTTGCTGCCGACCTTCTGCTGGGAACCTGCGAGGCAGGCTGAGGGCGGGGGCACAAGGTGCCGAGATAGTGGGAAGTGGCACGGGCTCGGGCGCTCGCCTGGCGCATAATGGGCTGGTGGGAAACACACCCCAGCTCCTGGCAGCAGCTGCAGGGTTTTATGTTGAAAATGAGGGGGTCTTTTGACCCACTGTCTGCTGTTATTGAGCCGTGTTCACGGGGGTGCGTCAGGGACCGGCTGCCACGTGCTGGGCAGTGAGCCGCTTCCGGTGGCCCCGTCCAGTGGTCCCCCCAACTCTGAAACTGCTTTCCAGGCTCGGGCGGCGCGCCGGGATCTGCCACGGGTGTGGGTTGGGTGGTAGCTCCTGCTTCAGTGTAGGATTCACTGCCCACGAGAATAACATCAATAAGTGGCCCTCGTTGAGTATTTTGCCCTGTGCCAGGCACTGCTCTAAGCACACTAGGTAGCTTTTTTCCCAGAACCTTCTCAGCAACCCCGGGAAGGGTCTTTGCCGGCGCGAGACCAGCCGCCTTTGACTAACACTTAACCTGTGCAGGCACCATGGCGAGTGCTTTACTGTGACCCCTG
Source organism: Hyaena hyaena (assembly GCF_003009895.1). NCBI lineage: Eukaryota > Metazoa > Chordata > Mammalia > Carnivora > Hyaenidae > Hyaena > Hyaena hyaena. Next base: position 3,234,039 of record NW_024080670.1, on the reverse strand, counting down.
GTCATGCAGGGTGACGGAGGGGCTGTTCATGTCCCCACCGCACAGAAGAGGAAACCGGGCCTCCGAGGGCTGAAGTCACTGGTCCGAGGTCACAGGGCTAGAAAAAGGCAGAGCCAGAGCTTGTTCCACTAGAGCACGCACACAGGTCTTTCATGGCTCCCACAAGGTCAAGTGTTGAGGGCACACGGCAGGACTGTGGCCCCGGGGCGGGTGTGAGCACCTGGTTCTGAACCCCGCGGCTCTCTGCCGTCCCCAGACCACCCGTATTTGGAGCCCAGGCACTTTGTGGATGAGAAGGCCGTGAATGAGAACCACAAGGACTACATGTTCCTGGAATGCATCCTGTTTATCACTGAGGTGAGGGGCCGGCGGGGAGGGGAGCCCGTGGCAACGTGCAGGCTGGGGTGCACTGAGGCCGGTGGCTTCGGAGCGAGACCGAGGAGCCAGGGCCCTCCCCCTCCCCTGAAGATAGCAGGGTTGGCCCCAGAAGGTGGGTGACTGAAAAGGCAGCCACACGAGGCTCTGAAAGGTGGCGAGCCAGCTTCTGACTGTCCAGGACCTCCTCCCCCAGATCGGTGGTCCGGGGGTGACTCCTGAGCCCCATGGGACTTCTGAGCTGCGGGACTGAGACTCGGTCACTAGCTGGGTGTGGTGGCCAGTGCGGCGGGTCTGGAGGGGCGGGTGGGGGCGGGTGGGGCCCCCAAGGTCTGCCTGTGTGGCTCTGTGGGACGAAGCCGTTGCAGGAGGACCACAGGCTAGACTTCCGGGGACACACCTCTGTCGGAACCTGAGGACAGGGGCCAGATGAAGTGCTGGGACCCCTAGCACGTCTGGCAGGGCCGCGTGTAACTGGGTGCCGTTGCCCGCTGGGGCGGGGTCTCCTATTTCCTCAAGATCACCGGGGAGCTGATTAAAATGCACGTTCCTGGGTCCAACCCCAGCTTTCTGAATCCAGAATCTTGGGGGACAAGAACCAGGAACCTGTATTTAAATACACCTGCCAGTGGCTTTGTGTGGAATTTGGGGACTCACTGCCCTGGGGGCCTTTATCCTCCCTGCTGCCTCCACGTCCCCCTCACCCCCAGACTTTCAAAGGTGCCCTGATTCTGCTGTCCGGAGAGGGTCTGGCCACCGCTCTCTTTTCTGATACCCACAAGTGCATCTGGCCGCTGTGATGCCCCGGGCACGGCCGCAGGCTCCTCCCCACTGGGGCTGCTCTCTGAGCCCCCTGGGCCCCCTGAACGGAGGAGGGGCCTGGTGAAGCAGCCGTAGCCCCAGGCTGCTCATGGTCAGCATTCGGCTCAGGCCGCTGCCAAACTCCAGAGGCCAGAGGGAAATGACACGTTTTTCCAAGTCAGCAAATGGAGCTGGGACTGACGGCTAGGCGGCCACCGCTTCAGTCTCAGATCTGCTGCCTTCAGCACTGCGGCAGGCCCAAGGTCAGAAGGACTCAGGCAGCCTGGCTCATGGCCTCTCGAGCCAGCCACGTGCTGCTCTTTCCAGAGTGGAATGTGAGGGTCTGGGGGGCTCTGGGAGACCCCAGGAGGAGCAGTGGAGAGAGAAGGGGTGAACAAACCAGGCTGAGCCATGCTCTGCTCGCTTGGGGGTGAACGACTAAGCTGTTCTGGCTCCCTCTGGTGGCTTGCCAAGCCCCCGGGTCCCTGTCAGTGACTAGCAAGGAAGGAGGTCAGGCTGGGCCTCAGGGGATATGGGAATTGATTCCAGGTTAAAATTTTGTATTGTTATTTGGTTGGTTATTCTGGTATAAAAACCTTCCTGAAGTTTGGGACCCAGTTCCTCTGCGGGAGAAAACCCTACAGTGGCCACTAGGTGGCACTAGCGGCACGAACTTTGAGAACGTTTTCGGAACTTAATTGGCGGAGAGACAGACCCTAGAGTTTTTGCTTGTTCGGCACCCCCTCCTCGAGGCCTGTTTTTCACTTCGGGTCTAGGTGCTGGGGCGTGGTGGTAAACACTGGGTGCTAGCGGGACTGAGGGCTCCCCTTCGTCCACCTGGCCGAGCGGGCCAATGCCCACGCGGCCGCGCTGTGCTAGTTCTCTGGGAGCTTGGGCCTGGGCTATGCCCTGGCCACCCCCTTCCACCCCACACCAGTGTGTTCCAGCTGCTGGCTCGCCAACGAGTGGCCCGCCCTGGCTCACCCTGGCCAAGGGAGCCCGAAGGCCTGTGCTGGGACCCCGGGACCTGGAGGCCTGTGCAGAGTTCCGTCTGGAAGGGACGGTGTTTCCTCCGGAGACCCAGGGATGGGGATCAGACGGCTGGCACAACTAGGAGCAAAAACCGCAGCAGCCAGAAGTGGGGAAGTGGGCCCGGGCGTCTCCTCCCCGCCTCCCCAGGACCTGCCCTGCTCGCCCTGGGCATCCGGGATGAGGGACCCCACCTCGCGGGGCTTCTGCTGTCTCAGGAAATGCAGCCCTGGCGCCTTTAAGAGCCCAGCGCAGGCAGGAAAAGAATTTCAGTTTCAATCTGGCTTCTAAATTTGGAGTTTTGGGAAGGGAGGGATCAGATTTCAGCTGGAAGGGAAGGAGCTGACAGGAAGGCGCTGTGCAGAGCCTCCCCCCATCCCCCCTCAGTTACTGACAGAGGAACCATTTACAAAAGGCCGATTCTCTTGGGAGTGGAGAGGCAGGAACGCAGCGGCTGTGAGTAATTTCCTGCTCAATATGGCTGCTCTGACTCACACGATTCCCCTGGGGTCACTGCGGGACTGCAGCTCGCTTGCTCGTTCTCGCTCTTTCTCTTCTCCCTTTGTGGCTAGAATGAGCTAGGTTTTTTTTGTTTTTGTTTTTGTCTTCTCGCCCCCGATTCTTTTCCCCCCTTGTCTCTTTTCCTTTCCCAGAGTTGCAGAGTCCCCTTCTGAAGGACTTAGGGAGGCCTTGGGACATTGAAGGCCTGGGGGGTGGGGGGTGGGGCTGCCCTCCTAGGGAAATAGCGTCTCTGGCCTTTCCACGGGGAGGGGCAGGGCCACTGGGGCTCTGCCAGCAGGCCAGAGAGGCCTTCTGGGGTGGCCTCCTGTGCCCCTAGTGGTTGAGGCCAGCCCACGAAGCTGCTGGCCCTGGCCTCGGGGCCCTTGCTGAGCAGGCTTCTGGAGCTGTGCTGTGGGACGAAGCCGGCAGGGTGGCCCTGGGGTGGTTGGGTCACGGGGCCTGGTTCCACATCTCCCGCGTTCCCTGAGCTGCTCAGGCCCGGAAGAAGACTGGAGCCCGGCGCTGGCCCCCACGGGGCAGAGAGCCGAGGGGAAGGGGCGGGGCGAGGGGAAGGGCGGGGCGGCGGGGGCGGAGCCTGCCTGAGTAGGATGGCTGGAACAAAGCTTGAAGGCCGGGCCCCTTAGGCTGGGGGCACCAGCAGCCACCCTGGAGGAGGGGGCATTAGAAAGAAAGGGGAGGAGAAAGAAAGTGGGTGTAGACCCCAGAAAAGCCCCAGGGGCACCAGGGTGGATGTCTTCTTTCTGTCTTAGCAGCTTGGGCCACGGCCTCCCTCCTGGAGGAAGGCTGTTGTCCTTGCGACTGAGCCTAGGGGTTGAGACAAGCTTTTGGGGAACTTGGGTCAGGGGAGGGAGGTGACGGCACTGAATAGCAGTTTTTTGGACTTAAATCTTAGGTTTTGGTGTGAGGCCCTCACTGGAGAAGCGAGGGGCGTGTGGGAGCAGGTCACCCATGAGCCTGCAGCCAAGCTTTGGGGGTGTCTCGTGCTCCTGAGCCTTTATTCTTATACCCAATATGGAGAGGGAGCTTTGGGCCCATCCCTTCTCCCAGAACAGCTCTCCCCCAGCCCCACCTTCACTCCCAGCCTCTTCTGGAACCTTCTACCCCCTCAGGGTCCAAGTCTCTGCTTCCTTGCCAGCTCAGCCTTTTTGTTTTTCAAACTCTTTCTTCTGAAGGCTGGGGCTCATGGTGCTGAACCCCATTCCCCCAGGCAGCACCGTGAAGCGGCCGATAACAACTGTACTGGCCTTGTGTGGAGGGGGGGGCATGCGTGGGCACACAGGCCTCCCTGTGTCGGTGCTGTGGTTTCTGATGTCATGGAAACTTCACTGGGCTTGGGTCAGAACTCTGGGCAAGAGGAGGGACAGGAATGGAGCTGTCCTTGCTCCTGCCTGTCCCTTGCTGCTGTCGTGGCCATCCCTTCTCTCCCTCCCCGCGGGGGCAGGCTGACTGTCTAAACAGACCTTCCTCCCTGGTCCGCTGCAGGTGCTCCTGGCTCCCGGCTGCCCCCCCCCCCTTTTCCTCCCTCCCTTCTGCCTGCTATTCAGAAGGCAGTGGATGCCTGGGTTTGGCCTTCCCCCAGACTGATCCCTCCCCCGCCTGAGTACCTAGTGGTAGAGTGTGGAGGGCTGGGCCGGGGAGGGTCAGGGAGGCTGCTGTTGTTTATCTGAATGGGGGAGCAGCTCCCCGGTGGGGGTGCTCTATGGCTGGGGGGAAATTGGTGGGAGTCTCAGCAGGGGCTTGGGTTGGGATTTTCTTTTTCTGAGGCTGCTGAATGTGGTGAGTGGCAGGAATCAGGCTTCCTTTTTTTGGCTGTGGAAGAAAGTGGATGACTCGGGGTTATATTTTCCCAGTGGGTCTTGCAGGGCAAGAGAGACCCTGTCTCTGGGACTTATATGTGTTGTGGGTGGGTGTGTGCACATGTGTGCATACACACGTACTTGCTTGTGCATGTGTGAGTGTGCTTGCCTCCCGCCTGTGGATGATGCAGCTGGTCCTTAAGCACACACGTGTACTGTGTGAACACATATGTATGCGCATGCATATACACACGTCTGTGCTTTAACGCGTGTGCATATATGTGCGTGCGTGCATATACACACATACGCGTATGCAGCCTGGCTGCGGGCTAGTGGCGTGAGCTCCCAGGCGGCTCGCCTCTCCAGCTGCGGATTCTTGTTTTTAGATGAAGACCGGCCCCTTCGCGGAGCACTCCAACCAGCTGTGGAACATCAGTGCCGTCCCCTCCTGGTCCAAAGTGAACCAGGGTCTGATCCGCATGTATAAGGCCGAGGTGAGCTGGGGCTGGCTGACACTCTTGGTCCTGCTGATCCCCCCCACCCCCCATTCTACTGCTTTGCTCCAAAGCTGGAGCCAGCCCCTCTGACCCTAGTGGCCTCAGTCTCCGTCTGCGGAATGGGCAGATGAAGAATCGCTATACTGAGGCCCAGCTCTGCCCAGTGACTGAGGCAAGGCCCTGCTGCCCAGGGTCTGTCAAAAGGGCCAGAAGCCCCTCCCAGCTGTGTGTCACATGGGGATACGAAAGTGAAGACGTGCTTTGGAGCCATCATCCAAATTAGTGTGCTTTGGAGCCATCATCCAAATTAGTGCTTCTCACACTTCGGTGGGTCTGGTCCCTGGGCAGGTAGGAGGTCTCCAGGGAGGCCCAGAGCTGACGTTTCTCGCAGCCACTTCAGGTGGTACTATGCTGCTCAGATCTGTGAATCAGGGCGCGGTGTGGTCCCCCTGAGCTCCCCCTGCTGGGAGTTGGCTGCCCAGCTCTTGAGGGTGTCCCCTGCCTTCTCTCTTCCGCCTCTTTGGCACCTTTTCCAAACCAAGGAGGTAGCCTTTTTTTCTTACAGGGAGAGAGGAGACATTTTCTTTCCATCCTGTCCCTTGTGCTAGCTTCTTTCCCATCTGTGCACACCGGTCCTAGAGCTGTTTGACCTTGGCCAGGGAAGGACCCAAGTGTAAAGTCCCTCACGGTCGAGTAATGAGTCCCCAAAGTCCCCTCTTTTCGCCCTCAGGCTGGTGGTCTTCGATGTTGTCCCATGGGTGCTCTCGACCCTTTTTCTCTTGACCCTTGGCCACCCCTCTCCCATGGAGAGGTTGCTTCTCTGAGTCGGCTTCATTACACGCAAAGCTTGCTCACATCCCGCCGGTGGAGGCAGGGGGAGCAGGGAGGAGACGATGTTAGAGGCCAGGGTGTGGTTTGGGAGTACAGCCCTGTCCAGTTGTCCCTGTTCCCTCTGCACGGCCCCGAAGGGGTTAATGGCACTGGAACTGACCGGGCCTGGCCCTCTCTCTCTCCCTTCCGCCCCCTCCCCCGCCCCCTCCCCCTCCGGTTCCCTTCCTCTGGGCTTCACATCCTGTGTTTAGGTTCCAGCCCACATACCTCTCTAATCTGAGAGGGGCGTTCGCTGGGGCTGCGTAGGCCCCTTCCGGGCAGCCCGCTGGCCCCTCCAGTCTGGCTGTCCCCTGCCTGGAGAGCACCCGGGTCACTGCCCTCCTGGGGTCCTGTTGTTTCTGACACACACCCCATCCGCCCCCGCCAGTCCCACAATGGGCACTGCTGGGGACCCCGTCACCCTGCAGGGGCCCTCCCCACCGCCTGGGTGGGGGTGCTGTATGCAGCGTATGAGGAGTGTGGGGGGCCCCTCCAGCCTCCCACCCCCGCTCCCGGCCAGTCCCCAAGGGCAAGACTCTCATGCCTTTCCTGCTTGGGGTCTGGAGGGCAGAGCAGGAGTCCCGCCCCCCTTCCCCTACCTGCCCCCCTCCCCTGCCTGCCCCCCTCCCGTGCCCGCCCCCCTCCCCTACCTGCCCCCTCCCCTACCTGCCCCCTCCCGTGCCTGGCCCCTTCCAGGGGAGGAGCCCCAGGCTCGCAGGATGAGGGAGGAGCTAGCTAAGATGGCAGTGGTGCGGCACACCCAGAAGTCCGCGTAGCAGTTGGTGGATTTCTGCGGGTGTGGGAAGACCGGGGCCACAGCTCAGGCCCAGACAGAGGGGCCGCGTGTGGATCCCAGAGTGCCCCTCCCGAAACGCCAGCTCTGGGTGCGTGCAGGCGCCGTGTGGCGGCCAGACCTCCCTCCCGGCCAGTACGGGGGCCTACTGACTTGTCATTCAGCACCATGTCTGTGCTGGGTGGCACTGTTTAAACACAGCTGGCAAGTAACCCTCAGCGTTCGCTCCCCAAGAGCCTGTGGGATTGCACGCTCCCTTCCCAGAGGTCCGAGGAGGAGAACTTGTTTTTTCAGGGCAGCTCTTGGTCCATGGGGAGGCCCAGCGAGGCCCACCAGGCCTGAAGTCCAGAACAGGGTTCGCAAGTCCAGGGCCACTGATCCAAGTTGGCTCCTGGAGGCGAGCTGGTCTGGAGAGGCTGGGCCAGGCCTGGCATTTCAGCGCCGCAGGATTCGGGGACACATACAGTTGGCCCTGCCCGTGCCTCTCAGAACTCGAGAACCACGTGCTGTCAGTGTCCTTGAGGGCAGCGGGGCTTGTCCTTCCCCAGGGCTGTCACTGTGTTGGGGCTCCCTTTGGGAGGACCTTGTCAGGGCTTGGAGCGCCCCTTTTCCCCCTTGCATCACCGGGGCGTCCCACTGAGGGATCCCTGAGAGGCCAGGTGAGCTGAAGATGCTGCTCTGTCACTGTCTCTCTGCCCAGAACCGGGGGGGGGGGGGGGGGGGGGGGGGGGGGGGGGGGAGTCACAGTTAGCTTCGAGAAGGCCTGACAGAGCCCCCCTCCTGCTGTTGTCCCGAAGCCTCAGATTTCCTTTGCCCCAAGCAGCCTCTGGCCTTCAGCCCAGCGCCTCCCCTGTCCCCCAGGAAGCGTGATCTGCGTGATCTGTCTTCTGGGTCCCTGAAGGCAGAGTGCAGAGAGCCGCCCCTGCCCCTCCTGCTGAGCCTCTTGCCTTTGCAGCTTCTCTGGAGGAGGGCTAGAAACAGGTTGACCTTTGACCCTTTCTGGAATTCCAGGGCCCTGGGGGCTCCCTTTTACAAACTCCTACCACTTCCTCCATGACCTAAGCACACTGGCAGCTGCCTTCGCCTCTGGCCTAGAGCTGCCTAGAGCTGCCGGCTCTTCCTCCTCCCCCTGTGGGAGCACCCCTGGCTGCACACTCCCCACTTTCTCTGCTTGGGGCCCAGCAGCGCAGCAACCTGGCTGCGGCCTGGAGCTCTGCCCCCATGCTCAGCCTCGCTCCCCATCCTCCTTCTGCTGCGCGAAAGGATTTCCCTTTTCCTGCTCGCCTCCTGGGCCCCCTGTAGGCCTGGATCAGCCCCCACCTGACACACACACACACAGCTGGTCCGAGACGTCCTCATTTCTGTGCCTGGTCATTGAGGTGAGGGGACCTGGGTCAGTCGTGGCACACCTTTCTCCCCCTAAGTTGGGTGGAGGTTGAGGCCACAGTCACAGAACAAGCCTCACCTTATCGGAAGCCCTACGTCGTGTTTCAGCCCAGCCATCCTGGTGGTTTCCATGGTCAAAGGTGTGAGAGAAGGCAAATCCTCACACGCCTAGAGCTGCTGCCTGAGAGAGCTCGCCAGTGACGAGGGCCAGCGTGGGGAGGCTGGGAGCTGTCCCCCCCGCACCCCAACACCACCCCTTCCTGGACCTGTGTGGTGCTAAGCGGTGCCCAGGCCAGAGGCCAGAGTTGCGTGTGGCCTGGGGCCCGGCTGCCTGTGGACCAGACCAGCTTCTGTGGTGGGCCCTGCCGATCTCCCCGTCTCCGCCAGAGCCCTGGGCTGAGGTCCCGGCTGGGCTGGGTTCAGGGAGGAGGCCCTGCCTCTGTCCAGTGATCCTGTCCTCCTGTCCCCTGCCCCCGGCCCAGGGCTGCTGGGAATTGCCCTGGGCATGTGCAGACTACTGATTCTTAGTGTCTTGTTCTCAAGTGTCAGGATGCCTTTTTTCAGTCCAGAGAACTGCAAATTGGAGAAAAATGGGCCCTGGACCCTCGTCAGGCTTGTGTCCAAGTGTCCCTGCACTGCTGCTCCAGGGCTGGGGCCTGGACTGGGGGCTCCCCAGTGGTCTGGAGGCTTCTTTTCGTCTCTGGTGCCCAGTTCCCCCCTCCCCGCAGTGAGGTTGGGCTGCTGGCTCTCCTTCCCTTCCTTTCTCCCTCTCCCTCACGCGTTATTTGGTGGGTTTGTCACGGAGTGGGGGGGTCTTTGGATGTGAGGGGGGGTCGGGAAGGGGTAGGAAGTCTTGCCTCTCCCTGAAGGCCCAGGAGCCCTTCTGAGCTCATCCCTTTCCTGGGCGCTGCGTGGACACTTTCTGGGAACCGTGCTCATCCGAGCCTCTAGTGTCGTCCAGGGTCCCCTGGAGGCCCGAGAAGCTGGGTGGGCCCCGGCAGGGGTGCGGTGTGGTCCTCACCTCTGCTCTCCCCCCTCCCCCTCACAGTGCCTGGAGAAGTTCCCTGTGATCCAGCACTTCAAGTTCGGGAGCCTGCTGCCCATCCATCCGGTCACCTCGTGCTAGGGGCTGAGCCATTCCTGTGCCTGCCCCCCACCCCTGCCCCAGCTCCAGCCTCCCCCAACCCCTCCCTCTGTTCTTTCTGTTTGCCGAGAGGCTGTCTACTGGGGCGAGTGGTGAGCGTGGGGTTGAGGGAGGCTCAGGGCATGAGGCTGAAGGACACAAAGTGAAGGGAGAAGTGACCGACGTGGGCCCTGTCTCCCTGCAGGGGGTGGGGGGCATGCTCGGGCCCTGGTCCCGCTCTTGGCCTCCCTCTCCTCCTCCCTCTTCTGTCCGGGCCCGTTGGGGACCCAGGCTGTTCTGCACCCCTGGGAAGGGGAGGAGTACGCACTTCCCATTGCTTTCCTTTCCCAAGTCCTGTTGCCTTTCTAGGGGTTGGAGCGGTTGCTCCCTGTGGGTGGGTCAGTTCCTTAAGCCATGTTTGGGTGGGCGTCCGGGGGTCCTGAAGGCTGGAGGCAGCTGGCGGCCAGCCCGGGGTGGGGTCAGGGACTGAGAGGCGTCGGCTCTGCTGTCCAGGGACCCTCCCAGCGGCTGCTCGTGGCTGCCCCCCCGGGCCTGCGGCACTTGTGTCCGGTGCCTCTTCCTGGCTGCTCTGTTCTTTGGCCCTTGGCTTTGTGGGGTTTCCTGTCCGGACCCACTCCTGTCCCCCTCTACAAGGGTAGCCCTTGGAGGTGCCGTCTGGGTAGGCCCTGGGCATTCAGAGGGCCCCGGCCAGGCTTGCTCTGGCTGATTGGGTGAGGCCTGCCTTCCCAAAGTCTCGGGCTGGGAGGGGGTGGCTGAGATGCAGGGAGGGGCTCGGGACCTGCTCTGCTTGCGGGCAGCCTGGATTCTTCTCAAGTCATACCTTCTGCTCCTCACCCCCTGCTGCTTGCTTCTCCAGGGCCCCGTGGCCCTGGCCCTCTCTGCTTGCTCTTCGGGACCAAGGGCCTGGGGCCACCGGAGCACTCAGCAGCGCCCCTTCCTTGTCGTCCCCTCTCCCCGAACCTACCCAACTGGTTCTTCAGGATGAGGCAGAGATGGCCCCCCAGCCCGGGCTTTGGCTCTGAGGATGGGCAGGGGCTTGCTGGGGGATGGGGCGCTGGCATGACAGGTCCTGGGTTTTCTTGCAGGGCTGCTCCGGGGCCGGGCTCTTCCAGGCTCTTCCCTGGCCAAAGCCCAGGCCTGCCCTACTCCAAAGCCCCGCCCGCTGTCTGGGTCCACACCCCCTTTGGGAAGGGGGAGCTGCCAAGAAGCACAATTCAGGGGCTCGACCCTCACACCTGGGCCGGTGGCCTGGGCAGAGGCCGGGATGGGAAGCACAGGGGTCACAGAAATAGTTTTTCTCCGAGAGGCCCGGTGCCGGCCTCCCTCCCGGGCCCAGACCGCCGCCTGCCTGGCTCCTCTCGCCCTGCCCTCTTCAGCTGCCCCGGCCCCACACACCTTCACTGCTGTTCAGATTAAAGCCTCTGTTTTGCACCTGTCACCTGAGTGAGGTGTGTCTTTTCGTGCCCCGTGTTTATTCTTTCTCCACACGCCTGTCTGGCTCCCCATCAGGTCCCCTTCCCTCGGGCCACGGAGTCCGGGGCTGGGACTGTTTCAGCTGATGTCGGGGCTGAGCCTCTCCCGGGCAGCCAGTGAGCGTGCACCAGCCACCCAGGCGGGCTCTGGCGAGTCCTGGCTGTCCCCACCCCAGCTGCAAGGTCTTGGGTAGGCTACTGAATCTCTCTGAGCCTCAGTTTCCCCATCTGCAAAATGGGGACCATCACAGGGTGACTGCCGGGAGTGAATGAGGGATGTGAAGTCGTCAGCCCAGGACCTGGCACAGAGCCAATGCCCGTGGTCACCATGGCCCTTCTAGATGAAGGCAGCCCCTCTGGACTCCAGGCTTGGTGGGGGAGCCTTTGGACTGGACTTGGTTGTAAAACATACACCTGTAGCTTTTAGGGGTGCATCCCACCCCTCTGTCCTTGTGCTGGAGGTGGGATTTGGGGGGCCATGGTACCCAAGGCTTTGGACATACGTGTTTCCGGGCTTCTGGGCTCGATGTGTAGATGAGCCTCCTCAGAGAACGAGCCCTGGCCTTGGCGGCCTTGCCCAGGAGAGCCTGGTGCCTGGGGGCCGACACCAGCCAGCCCGAGGCCCAGCTTTCTAGCTGGGAGACCCTCGTGATGGAGTTCATCTCCGAGCCTGGCTTCCTAATCTGAAAAATGGGCATAAATGTACTCTCAGGCCATGGATTGTGAGGACCCAGTCATTTCACAAATGATTAGTGGCCGAATATTCCTTGTCTAGCATGGATGACAGCAGCCGACCCCAGAATACCAGAGCGTTAGGCAGTGGTGGGTATCACGAAGCGAATACCACAGCTCATGAGAGAGGGCGGCAGGCGTGGTTTACCGGAGCTGCAGGGTTGGGAAGGACACCTTGGAGGAGGCGTGAGCCTGAGTCCTGGAAAGAGAGAGCTGCCGGCTGAAGGGGGTCCCGGGGGAGCAGCTGGGAGCCCAGCGCCGCAGTGGGGTTGGGGAGGGTGGGGACATGGGTCCGGGAGGAACAGAGTCCTTGCGGGCTCTGCCTACAGAATCGGAATCTAGTCTTGAGTATCCTCCGGGAGGCTGCTTGGAGGGCTTTGCCAGTGACAAGGGCCTGGGGTACGTAGGGCAGGAGACAGGATGGTGGTGGTCGGCATGGAGGTGGTGAGAAGTCCTGTTTGGGCTGTGTTTAGAGCTATCGCTGACAGTTGGGAAGGTGTGAGAAGGCAAAGAGAAGCCCTAAGCAGCCCCAATTCTGTGTAGCTTGATGCCATTGACTGAGGCGGTGCAGATGTGGGAAGAGGGATTTGCTGTCGGGGGCCTGGCAGATGCCTGTTAGCCTCTAAGAGGAGGCCTGGAGTAGGCGTCTGGGTCTGAGCATCTAGAGCCGGGGGCGGGGCCTGACTGCTGAAATAGACCAGGGAGTGGTCAGCACGCGATGGGTCCACCCTGGGTCACCAAGGCAGGAGTGTGGGTGAAGGCGAGAAAAGAGGGCTGGCTGGTTCTGGGCAGACCAGCAGGGGTTGGCGGCGGGGGGGGGGGGGGGGGGGGGGGTTGGCGGGAGGCCCTGAAGGTCAGAGCCCTGGCCATGTGGCTAAGAGGACGGAATGGGCCCCGGGTCTTTGTGCCTTGCTCAGGGCTGCTTCAGTGGGGTGGGTGGCGGGTCGCCAGGGCTGGAGAAGGAATGGGAATCCGATGTGGAGGTGGCCCATGAGGGGCTCACGGAAGCACAGAGGTGGGGTCCCCGGTCCGAGCCCCCCAGCCCGGAGGGAAGGGTGTGGAGCTGCACCGTCTGGTTGCTGAGCCGCACGCAGCACCTCCCTTCCCTCTTTCAGAGTGTTGCGGCGAAGGGAGCCGAGATGGGGAGAGCGGGCGGGGGCTCGACATCAGGGAAGGCTCGAGAAGAGGAAGATCAGTCTGGTTTGCGCCCCGTGTCTCTCGTGAGCTGGAAATGGTCCCAGAGAGGGAGGCTGACAGCAGTGAGGGCCTTGACAAGGTGCCAGGCTGCTTGTCCCTTATCAGAGAAGGCGGGCCCTCTCCCGACTCGTGTGTCGTTCTGGATCTACTTCTGCGAGGAAGTGCGCACAAGGCCATCAGCTGCCCGTGGGGTGGGATGGGCGCGAGATGGGGATGTGCGGGGTGTAGCTGGACGCCGAGCACGTGGGCAGGGTCTTCAGTGCAGGGTGGGAAGCCCGCTCAGGACCTGGGTGACGGGGTGGCTGCCCAGCAGAGGACGGCTGCATTTCTGTCCCCCCTTGAGGGCCGGCGGGTTCGAAGGGAGCCTGAGTGGGGCTGGCTCCCAGAGCTGGGGAAGGGGGTGTCGCCTTCCCACCATCCTGGGCCAGAGAGGCCCCAGAGACCAAGTAGAGCTCTGCACCTGTGTTCCTGGCTCACGGGGGCCGAAGCCAGGCTGTGGCCATGGGGGTGGGTGGGGGGTGGGAACAGAGAGGCCCTCACTACCAAGAGCCCCTGGCAGGAGCTGTGGATGGAAGGAGAGCACAGGTGTGCCCTAGACCTGCCCCAACTGTTTAACAAGCAGTAAGCACCTGCTAAGTACACGGCATTTGCAGGAATGGGGAGATGAAAAAGGCAAGACGCTTCCCTTTAGGAAACTTCCAGAGGCGCCTGGGTGGCTCAGTCGTTAAACGTCCAGCTCTTGATTTCTTTGGCTCAGGTCATGATCTCATGGTTCGTGCATTTGAGCCCTACATGGGGCTCTGCACTAATCGTGAGGGGCCTGCTTGGGATTCTCTCTCTCTCTCTCTCTCTCTCTGCCCCTCCCCTGATTGCTCTCTCTCAAAATAAATATATAAACTTAAAAAAAAGAACTTCCAACCTGAGGCACCTGGCTGCCTTAGTGGAATGTGCAACTCTTGAGCTTGGGGTTGTGAGTTCGAGTCCCAGCCTGGGTGTAAAGATGACTTTAAAAAGTCTTTTTAAAAAAAGAAGAAAAGAAAGAAAGAAACTTCAACCTAGTGGGGGAAACAGGGATCTCGGGCCAGCTGTCAGAGGAAGCCCAGGAGAGACTCCAGGGGGAGCTCAGGTAAGGCTCCAGGGAGGAGATGGCATTGGAGTGGGGCCTTGAATGATGGGCAGAGGACAAAGGGCGTTTTGGTGGGGCCTGCTGTGAGCAGAGGTGTGGAGGTATGGGTCACAGGAGGAGGGGCTGGAAGAGCAGGCGGCGGGGGGCGGGGGCTGGTCTGCAGAAGGCTCTGAGCGACTCCACTCTGTAACGCTGCACGTCCCCTCGACGCGACACAACTGCATGTAATTATCTGCAAAATGTATGCTTCGCGTCTGTCTGCTCTGCTAGTAGATGGGCCCCCGGAAGACAGGGACCCGCTCGATGCTGCATCCCTGTGCCAGTGAGACTGGCGTGCAGCAGGCACCCTGTAAACGTGGCATCAGTTGCCAGGAAAGATGCTTAATTGGTGCCTCTGTGTGTGTGTCGGAGAGACAGAGAGACACAGAGATAGCCAGATTGGGTTTTAGGAAACGCAGACAGCTGTCTGGGTGCTGGGTCAGAAGCTGGGTGCCAGTGATAGGGCTGGGGCCGTGGCCCAGGTCAGAAATGTGGGATGCCCTCTGCGGGGCAGAGAGAGACCCTGGGCTGGGAAGGGCGTGATCCAGGCAGGACCTGGTGCCAAGGGAGAGGGATGAGTTCTCAGCGACCCGGGGGAGGGACCGCCGCTCTGTGCCCGGGGCAGGTGTGCGTGTGCTCAGCCGTGGGTGCTGAGTTTGCGGGGCTCTGCAGGGCAGACATTTGCACCTGGCTGGTGGCAAGCCTGGCAGGGCTGCTGGCACCCAGTCCCAGTGGAGTGGGGGAGCCTGGGCTGCGGGGACCTCCAGAAACCCTTGTTCGCGGGCCCCGGTGCTCCAGCCCCAAGCTCCCTTCCTTCCGTGCTCTGCGTTCCAGCTGCGCTGGCCTTTCCGGTCCTCAGGCTCCCTGGACCACTGAACTGTAGGATCTGGCCCTCCTCCCAGAACCCTGTTCCCCAGTGGGAATCCCTGATTCCCACTTCCTCTGAGAGCCCTCCCCCGGCCCCTGGACCTGCCAGGGCCCCCCCGGTGCTCTGAGCACTCAGCGTCCCCTGGCCGTGGGGGCTACACGTATGACAGCAGCAGCCCCAGATCGTTAGATGGGGGGACGTTAGGGGGGCAGCCACTATATTGGAAGGTGGGGTGCCAAGGGACTGTTTGCAGACACAGCTTCTCTTCACGTGGGGCTCCTTGGTGGGGGCCGAGGCCTGCCTCTACACACGGCACTCGCCATTGCTGCTCCTTGCGTGTCCGCCCTGTCCCCTGGCACCCCTAGAAGGGTGCCGCAGGCTGCGGGGCCTGGGATGCATCTGGGAATGGCTGCCACGAGTTCGAGGCCTCCCTGTGGAGGGATAGCGTTGATGCGGAAGCAGGCCACGGCTCCCGAGAGAGTCTGGTGGGGGCCGAGGGGAGGCTGGGATGCAGAGAGGCCGGATGGCTGGGATGGGGACCTCGGAGCAGTTTTGAGGGCACTGGGGCCAGGACAGAAGTGTGGAGACGATGTGGAGGAGAGGGAAAGGAGGGTGTGGTTAGGGTGGCCGAGAACCAAGGGAGAGAGGGAAGCCCTGGGAAACCCGAAAACAGCTGCAGCTGAGGACCCGGCGTCCTCGTGGGGCCGGCGAGGCCCAGATCGGGGCTGGGCTGCAAGGCTGCTCGCCGTGGCCTGTGTTGGTCACTCGTTCGGCAGACGTCACCGGAGCCTTCTGTGCTCCCAAGCCCTGTGCCGGGCGCCGGGGTGCTCCAGTGAGCAAGACAGAACTGGGCCCTTCGTCCTGGAGCGTGTCCTGGCACGACCGACCCTGATGAAACATTCGAACGACCCTGTGTGTCCAGCGGTTGGGGACTGCGAGAAGCAGGATGGAACAGCCAGCCATACAGTGAATCAGTGATGCGCTTCGTTTATTCTTCGAAAGAGACGCTTACGACCTGTTGGTTGCGAAGCAGGTAGCACGGCTCCGGTGGCTGTCGGAAAAATCTACCTCCTTTTTGTAAGGAAGCAAAGATCGACATCTTTGATCCCTCCGTCTCTCTGTCCGTCTGCACAGACACAGGGCCAGGAGGCTGTTTTTCCAGGTGCTCATCCCCGCGTGGTGGGGATGTGAGGGTTATCGCGAAGTCCTTACTGCTTTCCCCGCTCCCCAAAAAACAGTTGTGAAAATGTTAAGCACTGGTGAACCACAAAAGAAAGAGAAAGTGATTGTGGTTAAGATTTCACTTTGCCTTTTGGTTTTCATTTTTGACTTTTAAATCCTTCTACAGCGTCCACATACTATTTTGTAGTAAGAAAAAAAAAAGAAACTGGTAAAGGGTTTCCCCTGAAGAGCACCGAGTCCCATGTACCTCTGGCACAGAGGCAAGAGGGAGAGAAGGGAGGAGGGGACCTACTGAGACATGTCGGACAAAGGACGCAAGGGGAGCTCTCAGCACAGGGTATGGCTCAGAGTCCCCCCCCAAACCCCCTCCCCCCCCCCCCCCCCGAGGGAGGCGGCAGGTGGCAGGCTTCCCGAAGGAAGAGAGCTAACGGAACACCAGAAGGCTGGGGATGGATGATGAGGACTCCGCAGGCTGGACTCCGTGAGGGAAGGCTGTGGGGTTCCCTGGTGGGCATCTGGGCATCCACAGTCTCCCTGGGCCAGTGGTGACCCCTGGGAACCAGGTCCTGCTCCTAGGACCCCATCGGACACAGTTTGGGTCTAGAATTCAACCCCAGAGTTGAGGTGCCCTTTCTCCCACCCGCAGCCTGGGATGGGGGTACCGCTGGTGATAAGCAGGAACGGTCCCCAGGGCTTGTGACGCTGCGAAGGCCGTTCCCCTACTCGACAAAGGGGCAGAGCCCGGAGCCCCAGCTTCACCCGCCACCCCCTCTGAGCAAGGGGTTTGGGGGGCACTGTGCCCAGCACCAGAGGGGCCCAGGACAGGACAGGGTCTCTAGGGAACACAGGGGCAGCGAGGACTCGGGAATCAGGCAGATCTGTGTGACCGTGGACAACGGTCTTCACCTCTCCAACCCCCTCCCGTCTCGCCCCTGTGCGTGTGGCTGGCAGCCCGGGACCGCGGCAGTGAGAAACCGTGCCTGGCGGGAAGTTGGCGCTCCACGAACAGAAAGAAGGGGGAGGTGCATCCCCCTCACAGGACAGCCAGCCGTCCCCCTGGCTCTGGTCTCGGCTCTCTCCCCTCCATCCGCTGCCACCGCTCGGGGACACGGAGCACCCTGTCCAGCGGGACCTTTGCTGACCTCTAGGGATGGGTGTGGACAAGTCCCTTTTCCCTCCGTATTTGCTTGGGACTAGGGTGGGGCTTTTCAGAAGGGACACTGGCAAGGCAGGCGGAGGGCAGGCGGCCCATCCCCAGATAACCAGAGCCCAGCCTCAGTTGGACCAGGCTGCTCAGACCTCCACCTGGGGGCTTAGGGGTTGGTCTGATCTCTGGGCAGACCCTTCTCGGATCTCTGCCAGGGGTGGGGAGCGGGGTGGTCCAAGTGCATGGGCTCTGGAGTCCACTCTTCTCGCCATTGTGTGACCTTGAGCCAGTTGCTTGACCTGTCTGAGCCTCCGTTTCCTCCGGTATAAATTGGGGACAAGCAAACTCTGGTCTCACAGGGGTGACCTCCCAGTCCTTTGAAGGGGAGCCACTCGGTGCAGGGCTCTGCCTCCATTATCTCATTCAGTCTTCACCAGCCACCCACGGGGAGCATGCGCAGTGACGGAGGCGCAGAGGGTGAGGCCTCGGCAGGGGGAGCGCGCCCCCAGGCTGTCAGGCCCCAGCACGGACCGTGTCCTCACCGCTGAGCTCGGCGATGGCGTCCGTTCCTGGTGGAGGTTTTAGGAGCACACAGGAGAGCCTTTAGGAACCTGCCGAGGACAGGGTGGGGGGGCCTTGCCGGTGGGGTGACGAGGGCCCCTGGGAAGGCTCTGAGGGGGTGAGGGGCTCGTCCCATTGCTGCCAGCTGACCCCAGGCCCGGCCTCCAGCCTGGACCACACTGGCCTGGTGAGTCCTCCTTGCACCTTCCTGACCCCCGCACCCACCCTGCCATCTCCTCATCTGCTCCAGGTCCCAGAAGCTGCCTGCACCCCGACCCTTCGGGGTGTCCCCAAGAGTCCTTGGAGCTGGTGGTTCCTGAGCCCAGCCTGTGTGTCTGTGTGAAGTACTTAAAAGCATGTCTCGCTTCATCCTCACCATGGGCCAACTATGTCCCCATTTCACAGAGGAGGAAACTGAGACCCTGGTGGGTGACGACACTGGCCAGACAGGGAGGTGCTGGTCTCTTCCCGCTGAAGCTCACACTCCTGTGGCCCCTCCCTGAGGCCTTACCTGAAACCTCAGGGCGGCCCTGGCTGCCTTGTGCTGTCGCCACTCGGGTGGCCGGAGAGCCCTCCCTCTCCGGCGTCAGAGTCCGTCTCTCCAGCACTGGCCCCCGGCCCTGGCCCTGCGTCAGAGGCACCCACTTCCAGAGCCCCGTTTCTGTCCGGGAGGCAGGGCAAAGTCCAGGCAGAGGCAGCATCGCAAGGACATTAATGACAGTTCTGGCTCACAGCCATGTGCCAGCCTGCAGGACAGCTATCCACGCACCCTCGGAGTCCCCAGGGTGAGCTGAGAAAGTGACATCGCCCCTCATCGTAGGGATGAGGAAATGGGGGGAGGGGACGTGCGCAAGGTCCCCGGCTCACCTCGTGAGTCAGGATGGAACCGGAGTTGATGTGACGCGGGTGCTACGCTGTCAGCATGACGAGGCACTTCCTGCTGGGCTAGAGAAAGGCTTCTCTGCCATAGTGGGAGTTGCTTGTGGCCAGTGGGCTCACGACTGTCCTCTGTGTCTGGGCAGCGCATCTCAGTGACGGGCAGCCTCAGGCCCCAAATCCACGCATTAGCCTCTCTTCCATTCCCCAAATCCAACCCGCAGACAGGTCCTGTTGGGTCCCTCTCCAGATTATATATAACCCCGATCTGTCCACTTCTCCCCTACCTGCTCTGTGGCCGCCTCGTCTCAGCCACTCTCAGCTCGTACCGGACCAGTGTGGCAGCCTCCCCTCTGGTCTCTCGACTCCACTCTGCCCTCCAAACCCCGGTTGCACGCTGAGCTGATCCAGGGTAAGTCCCATCATATTCTCCAAGAGGCTTCTTGCTACTAGCGGGTCAGTCCACCACGTGATCCGACTCCTCTGATCCCAGTCACGCTGCCCTCCCCGCTGGCCCTCTAAGACGACAAACTCATTCCTGCCCCAGGGCCTTTGTACCTGCTGTTTCCTCTGCTTGGACTTCTGGGGCTCCAGGCTGAGCGGTGGCTCTGTCTGGTAGTTCAGGGCTCAGCTCAAATGACGCCACCTCCACCGAGCCCTCCCTGCTTTCTCTGAGTTGCTGCTGCGGGAAGTGTCCACCAGGCCAGCTCTTCTCCATCCTGCCTTCTGTGCTAGTTGCCTGTAGGACACTCATCAGGATCTGAATTTATTATCTATTGATTTGTTTACTTGGTTATCATCTCTCTCAGGAGAATGTAAGCTCGGCTGGAGGGCAGGAAGCAGGTTTATTGTGATCCCCACCGAACCTCCAGGGTCTGGAATAGTGACTGCCCCAGAGTAGGGAGGTGCCCGATACCTATTTGTTGAGTGAACCAATGAATAAAACTCCCTGTCCCTGGAGTCATCCTAGAAAAATCTGGATAACAGGTGCTGGATGGAGCCCTGGGTGCTGGGTTTTCCCTCCCCCAACTCTAATGCAGGAGCTCTGGGGCCCCGTGAAGGGCCACCCTGGCGGGATGACGTCCCAGAGCCCCAGGTTCTGAGGTTTTGTGGTTCTGTGGCTCACTCGGCACCCTCGAGGCAGACTGTGTGAACTTGACCTTGAGCAGCCTGGGTTTAAGGGAGATTCCCAAAGGGCAGAGAGGCAGAGCAGGAAGGAAAGACCCGGAGCAGGCGCTGCCTTGCGTTTGCTAACACAGAGATGCCACCCTCTGGGGCGGGACAAGTGTCCTTCCTGGCACTGAAGCCCCTCCCGGAAACAGAACCCACCCACCCCTTTGCCAGGCTCCTCTCCACATCTGAGCACCCCCCCCCCCGGGCCTCCTCTGTTTCATTGATGGGGGTTAGGGTTCAGTCACAGCCGCCTTCCCCATGCCTACAGAATCCACAGGAAGTGGGGCCATTGAGCCAACAGAATGTGCCTTCCGTGAGCGAGGCACTGTTCTCTCCAGATGCTGATGAGCTCCCTGCCCTTATGGAGTTTACAGTCGGGCTAGGAGACAGCTGAGTGAACAAACAGATGTGCGCTGAGAACCAGCCAGCCATAAGGGTTCTGAAAGAAGTGAGGGCGAGTGTGATACAGCGAGACTAGTCTACGGGGTAGTTGGGGTTGACATTGGGGCAAGACCCGAGGGAGAGGGAGGCAGCCAGGGAAGAGCTGAGAGAACGCCCCGGCAGAGGGCACAGCAAGGGCCCGCCCCTGGGGCGGGCACAGCCTGGCTGCTTAGGGGGCGGGAGCACACAGAGAAATGAATGGAGAGTGGGGGGCTGAGATGGGGGTAGGGCGGAAGCTAAAGTAAGCACTTTTTTAAAAAGTTTGTTTATTTATGAGAGTGAGCTGGGGAGGGGCAGAGAGAGAGAGAGGGAGGGAGGGAGGGAGGGAAGGAGGGAGGGAATCCTAAGCGGGCTCTGTGCTTGACAGCTCAGAGCCTGATGTGGGGCTCAGTCTCATGAACTGTGAGATCAGGACCTGAGCAGAGATCAAGAGTTAAGACGTTTAACTCACTGGGCCACCCAGGAACCCCCCAAAATTCTGTTTGTTTTTTTAATTTAAGAAAAATGTTTATTTTTGAGAGACAGAGTGCAAGTAGCGGATGGGCAGAGAGAGAGACACACACACACACAGAATCTGAAGCAGGTTCCAGGCTCTGAGCTGTTAGCACAGAGCTCAGTGCGAGGCTCGAACTCACAAACTGCAGCTCATGAGCTGTGCAGAAGTTGGATGCTTCACCGACTGAGCCACCCAGGCGCCCCTCAAAATTCTGTTTTTTAAGTGATCTCTCCACCCAAAGCAGGGTTCAAATTCACAACCCTGAGATCGAGAGTCATACGCTGTACCCAGTGAGCCAGCCAGATGACCCTGTTCTCTATTTTAAACTAAGCATGAGGCCTATGCAGAGGAAGGGCAGCGTTGAGGGGAGGAGGGCTGGTGGCTGGGCAGCCCCCATTCCTCTGGGAATAGAATCCCTCCTCCCCATGGAGCACCCACTGGGAACCACTGAGGTGGGCTGACCAATCCCCTGGTCTTAGGGATGGACACATGCCCAGACCTGGCCAATCAGAAGGCTCCTGCCTCCTTGTCTGCTGTGATTGGTTCAGGAACGAGCATGTGACCCAGGCTGTGCAGGTGAGTGTGACCTGGGTACTTCCTGTTGTCACTATTGGGTAGATAGTCCTTCTGCCAGGCTTCTGGGACAGTGTTGTCCTGGGGAGGCTAGTGGCAGGGCCAGCTGTGTCATTATAGGGCCCAGCACCAAATGCGGGGCCCTCTGCTTGAAAAGCAGGGAAAAGTGCCATTAAAAGTACACAGAACGCTTTTACGTCTTTTTAAAAAAATTTTTTTAAAATATTTTATTTATTTCTGAGAGAGAGAGAGACAGCGTGAGCAGGGGAGGGTCAGAGAGAGAGGGAGACTCACAGAATCTGAAACAGACTCCAGACTCTGAGCTGTCAGCACAGAGCCCAACTCCAGGCTCGAACCCACCAACCATGAGATCATGACCTGAGCCGAAGTCAGACGCTTAACCGACTGAGCCACCCAGGCGCCTCAGAATGCTTCTACTTCTACAGGCTCTCTCCCAACTTGTCGTGGTGTTTTTTATTTGCTGCTTAATGTTCTAAGTAAAGAAAACTAAAAATTTTAAATGAGTCGCAGGAATTTTACCGTTCATCTCTATATTGTGCAGTAGTGGTTTGAAAGGCAAAATCAGAGCGTCTCGTCCCTGTGCAGAATCACCAAAATTATACAATTCTTTTATTTTGTGGCTTGTCCCTGAGGGTGCCTTGAGCTGGCCGGAGAAGACAGACACAAGGCAGTCCCGGGGAGGGTTACAGGTGGAGGAAGAAGGTTCTCGGCCACACAGAGCTGACTCAGGGAGTGCTTTTGGGCTTGGGGATACTGCACACGCTCCCAGGCAGGCACCCCGCTACCCCTGCTGTGTGTGAGTGCCCAAGTGCACAGCCCCTAAGGGGGCCTAAGGGTTGCTGACTTACCCCTCCCACTACCCCCCACCCC
Organism: Hyaena hyaena; assembly: GCF_003009895.1. Lineage (NCBI taxonomy): Eukaryota > Metazoa > Chordata > Mammalia > Carnivora > Hyaenidae > Hyaena > Hyaena hyaena. The sequence continues at coordinate 3,212,052 of NW_024080670.1, read as the reverse complement.
GGTCTTGAGCCCCGGCCTAGCGGTGGGGTCTGGGGAAGTTGACCACACCCCATCTTTTCCCCGTAGGCCCTTACTTCCACCTACAGCAGAGGGGTGATCCAAGGATCTCAGGCCCCAGATGGGGCAGGTGACGGGCTCACTCCTGCTTCGACCGGGTCTCTGCCTGCCAGACGGCAGTGGTGCTGCCAATCTGGGGTGGCGATGGCCGCTGACGCACCCTGTGATACCTGACCCCAACCTTGCCCGTGCCCGTGCCCGGGGTGGAGGGTGGCAGTGGAGGGGGAGGCCAGGCAGGGCCACGGTGCCAGGGGGTAGGGGGCAGCTGAGAACATGTCCCAGGGAGGCAGGGAGGTGGCGGGAGGCAGGACAGCCCTTGGCTTGAAGCTCCAAGTCCTTGGCGCGGGCTCCATTGTCCCATTAGACGTCACTTAGAAAACACAGATTCAAAGACAAATGGTTATGAATTTCAAGGCAGCAGCTGCAGAACGTTAAACCCCAAGCATGGGGTCCTTTGAACGTGAGGCCCTGTGTGACCACACTCAGTGGCCCCAGGCCTGTGAAGCTGGGTCTGGCCGGTGGCCGTCTTGCTCACGCTCCCAGAGCCAAGTTAAGGAGAGACAGGAAGTACCAAGGGACAGCGAGCAAGCAGTGGTGTGGCGTCACGTGAGCCTCTGGGTCCAGTTGTGTCTGTAGCTCAGACACCCCATGGACTTCCCAGGTCCTGAGCCAGCGAATTCCTTCTCTGCTCAAGCCAGCTCTGGTTGGGTTTCCGAGGCCTGGGCGCCACAAGACCCACGGAGGTGAGGATCCAGGCCTGGCCTTCTGGATACCTGGCTTCCTTTCTGACTTAAAAGGGTTTTGTAACCGTCCATCCAGCCGGAGTGTCTGCAGGCCAGGGATCTAACCGCCCTCCCCGCGTGGACCTGTTCTGTTCTGAGCCGGGTCCTTTATCTGTCTCAGACCTCCAGTTCTTTCTCGGGAGAAAGGGAGGCTTTATTCCTGAGCCTTCCCAGCATTCCCCAGGCTGTGGGTGTTGATGTGGGTGTTGAAGGAGAATCTCCAGTTCCGCGCTGGGGTGTGTGTGTGTGTGTGTGTGTGTGTGTGTGTGTGGAGGGCGACTGTGGCGGGGGGAGGGAATAACCCTGGGAAGGGTGCATGGGAATGTTCAAGAAACTTCAGGAAATGACTGTGGTGGGGGCAAGAGGGGGAGGGGTTAGAGATGGAGGGGCCTGGGGGTGGGAAGGGCCTGAGTAGGGGAAGGCAGGCAAGCAATCTCTCACCAACTATTTTGCCTTTAAACCAGTCCTTAGGGGCGCCGGGGTGCCTCAGTGGGTCAAGGGTCAGATTGTTGATCTCAGCTCAGGTCACGATCTCACAGGTTGTGGGATCGAGCCCCACACTGGGCTCTGCGCTGACAGAACAGCCTGCTGGGAATTCTCTGTCTCTCCCTCTCTGCCCCTCCCCAACTTGTGTGCACACGCTCTCTCAATCTCTCTCTCTCAAAACAAATAAATAAACAAACATTAAAGAAATTAAAAATAAGGACGCCTGGGTGGCTCAGTCAGTTAAACATTCGGCTTTGGCTCCGGTCATGATCTCATGGTCTGTGAGTTCAAGCCCCACATCAGGCTCTGTGCTGATAGCTCAGAGCCTGGAGCCTGCCTCAGATTCTGCGTCCCCCTCTCTCTACCCCTCCTCCACTCATGCTCTGTCTCTCTCCTTCTCCCTCAAAAATAAACAATAAAATTTTTTTTTCAAAAAATAAAATAAACCACTCCTTAGAATGGACGAACAGCCAGCCCATTCAGTCATCCATCCGTCCATCCATCCATTCATTCAATCACCTCCTGAATGAAATTGGTAAACACACCTTGAGTAAATGTTGGCTGTCGGGCATAGCCAGGCCTTGAAGATACCCAGGCACCTTCCCAGAGATTAACATATTTGAAAACATGACTGCCAATGATGGAGAGACTAAAAAAAAAAAAAATCCAACCAAGTTTAAAGTTTATGGGGCACTCGCTCTGCCCTCCTTCCCCAGCCTCAGAGTAAAAAGATCTCCATGTGGGTCTGGAAAAGGGTACATCTTCGTAATTCTTCGGCCATCAATTTTGTTCAACAGGAGAGAGTCAGTAGAAAAACCTATCTTGCATTTTGCAGTGAAGGCTTATCATCTGGGCAGAGCTGACTTGTGACAAGGAACCTCCTGGATACCAGGGGTGGGGTTCTAGAAGGCTCACCGCACAGGTGAGTGCTCATGGGCATCCAATTTTGTGGACAAGGTCCCGGAGACTTGGAGAGGGGAAGTGAAGAGCATATGGCTCCCTAGAAAGTGACAGAACCCGGTTGGCACTCAGGTCTGTGTGGGGCCCGTGAGGCGGGGCTTCGGACAGGCGCCCCCACTGGGGATGGCTGCGGGAAGCCCTCGTTGCCAGGCCTTAGGTGTGCTGGTCCACCTCTGCTCATCTGGTATCACAACTTCCAGGGAGGGGATGTCACACAAGGAACACCCTTCCCCGCCCCCCCGGACAACGCTGCCACCGTCCCTCTTTGCTGAGCATCCTTGGATGCCTGGCTCTGGGGTTCAGGCCATTAGGAAGAGGGACGGAGCTCCAATTGGCCTGGGGCCTCAGCCTGCCCAGTTTGACTGGGGAAACTGGTCCGGGCAGCTGACCCAGACTGTGGTTGTACTGGTTTATCTCCTCCCTCTTCCCACCCCCCTCAGGGGTGGGGGGGTGCTCCTCCCTCCTCCCACTGACCTGGGGGAAGGAAGGAAGGTCCTACACCAGTAATCATACCATTGCTTGAGTGCTTGCTGTGTGCCAGACACCGCTCAGAGTTCCCTCGTGGGTCGTAACCACATCCTTCTGTCCCCGCCTGCTTTTCTGGTCCCCTCTCTGGCCACCATCCTGCTTGGCCCCTGCCTCAGGCATGCGAGTTGTCTTCTTGGTCCTTGAACACATCAAAGTAGTTCCTGTGTGTTCCGCCGCTGCCCAGACTGCTCTTCCACTGTCGTTTGTCCGGCTGGCGTGGTAGAAACTTCTAGTGCCCTGCCACCTGTGCTTTATCTTTCCTTCCAAGGCCCCCAAGAGCACTGCCCTGGAGGGTCCCCTTGCCGTTAGTCAATATCATGCGATGAATTCTGGCCAATGGGCTGTGAGTTTAGGGGAGGCAAATCACCTCCTCTTTTTTTTTTTTTTAATGTTTTTTATTTATTTTTTTAAAAATTTTTTTAATTTTTTTTTTTTTTAATTTTTATTTCTAGGAAAGAGAGAGAGAGACAGCATGAGCAGGGGAGGGTCAGAGAGAGAGGGAGTCACAGACTGAAACAGGCTCCAGGCTCTGAGCTGGCAGTCAGCACAGAGCCCGACGCGGGGCTCGAACCCACGAATCGCGAGATCATGACCTAAGCGAAAGTCGGATGCTTAACCGACTAAGCCACCCAGGCGCCCCTGTTTTTTATTTATTCTTGAGAGAGAGAGCACGCCAGCAGGGAAGGGGCAGAGAAAGAGGGAGACAGAGGGTATAAAGCAGGCTCTGCACTGACAGGGGCGAGCCCGGGGCTTGAATCCACAAACCAGGAGATCGTGACCTGAGCCGAAGTGGGACCCACAACTGACTGAGGCCCCCAGGCACCCTGAAGGGAATCGCTTCCTGACTGAGTGATGAAGGGCTATTGAGGGACTCTGTGCTCCTGAATCACTGAGTCACCTCGTGGAGGACAGCAGCCTGGGAGAATTGTCAGTTTAGCTGGATTTTGCATAGTCAAGAAATCCATTTTTTGGGCCACCTGGATGGCTCAGTTGGTTAAGCATCCGACTTCGGCTCAGGTCATGATCTCGTTGTTTGTGGGTTCGAGCCCTGCATCAGGCCCTGTGCTGACAGCTCAGAGCCTGGAGCCTGCTTCGTATTCTCTCTCTCTCTCTCTCTCTCTCTCTCTCTGACCCTCCCCTACTCACGCTGTCTCTCTCTCTCTCTCAGAAATAAATAAAAAAACATTAAAAAAAGAAATGCATTTTTGTTGTGTTAAGTCTCTGACATGGGGGATTGATTTGTTACCACTGCATAGCCTCTTCTATACTGACTAATCTAGCTGACCCATCTGGGTCTCGGCACAAACATCAGTGTGACACCAGCTCTGAAGTGGTGCCACCCCTTTCTCTCTAGTCCTGTCTAGCCCTGTTTTGTTTTTCTGTAACATGTAACTTAATGCATGTGGGTTTCATTGCTCATTGTCTGTTTCCCTTACTAAAGTGTAAGCTCCATGACCACAGGGCCCTTGACTGTCTTGTTCCCGGCTGCATCTTTGGTGCTGAGCACAGTGTCTGGCACCTAGATGTACTTGATAAATATATGAATGGCTGAACACATGGGTTTTTTGAATGACTGAGCAAAACAGGCAGGTGACTGTGCTTATAGGTCGATGTGGAATCTGATATTGCCTCTGCATTTTTCTTTAAAATATGTATTTTTAAATGTTTATTCTTATTTTTGAGAGAGAGAGAGAGAGAGAGTGTGAGCAGGGGAGGACCACAGAGAAAGGGAGGCACAGAATTCTGAAACAGGCTCCAGGCTCCGAGCTGTCAGAGCCTGATGTGGGGCTCAAGCTCATGAACCGCAGGATCATGACCTGAGCCGAAGTCAGACGCTTAACGGGCTGAGCCCCCCAGACTCCCCTACTCCTCTCCTCTTAAATCTATCTTTACAGGTGAGGGAATATGGGCTTCCTGGGAGAGTGACTCAGTCCAGGTCTCAACGTAAGCCTGGGGCTGACCCAGAGCCTGCCCCTCGGTCTCCAGACTCCTGGTCCAGTGCTCTTTGGGCCGGGCTTTGCCACTTGCTCTTTGGTTTCAGCCTAAGTTGCTGAAAATGTTTCTCAAGCACATTTGCCTGTTAGTACCCTCCTCCAAGTCATGTAGAAACTCTGAGCAAATCGTTCCGGCGATGATTGATGGGTAGGATGGGGCGGAGCCGGGCCAGGGGTCAAGGAGGAGCCGGGGAACAAGGCTCCTGCCAGAAGGAGCATCCTTGAGATGAGCTGTCGTTTTTGTCTCACGCTTCTTTTAACCAAGACAGAGCGCAGGAGGGTGAATTCTGGCGAACCCAGGCTTCGGGGTGCGTGTTCTGTGTGTCAGGGGGTGAGCCTGCCCCAGACAGGCTGACGACAGCGGCTCCCTGTCTCTGCTCTGTAGCCTGCCGGACGTACATCGATTACAGCACCTGTCACGTCACATTCTCTGACAAGTGTCGTGTTAGTGTTTTCTTCTAAATGTATAAAAGTGATCATTGCAGAAAATCTGGAAAATCTAGAAATGTATGAAGGATCAAGCAAAGGTTATCCGTGGAATCCTCACCTAGTAATAATCACTTAAGCACTTTAGAGCCTTTTTTTTTTTTTTACCTGTATGTAAGAAAAGCTCATGTTATCTGTACCCCCGATGTCCCCAGACCCCACCAGCTGCGTGTCTGAAGGTGGGCATGATAACCTCAGCCTCCGCCCCCTCCATCCCACCGGCCAGCACCCCTTCATCATCCCAGCTTCCCCTCAAAGTCTTTGCAGTTGTAACTGAGAGTGCCTCAAGGGGCCACATATGAGCTCCAGCCAAGTTCTTCTCCAGCCAAGGCTGGCCTCCTTGCGGCTGTCCGCTGCCCTTAATCCCGCCAACGGTGGCCCATGTCACTATCCTGCCGCAGAGCCTGCTGGGAGAACCCCGCCCCCTGCCCTGGGGGCTGCAGCCTCCCCTCCCCTGGGGATTCCCAAGTGGCAAAACTTCGAGGCACCAGATGGCCCTGGAGCCTGCTTATCCCAGCTAGGCGCTAGGAGGAAGGAGAATGTCCCTTCTTGAGGGCTGTGTGGCTGCACTTAGTCACCAAGCCCTGAAGCAGGGTCTCCCCAAGTCCCACATCTAAAAGCTTCCTTTAGCTTGGCTTGCAGCCCCTCTCTCTGATCTGCCACCCTCCTCTGAGAAGGGCGCCCCTTCTCTGCCCAGGAGCTCCCCACGGGGACTACCAACCCCCCTCCAGCCCTGGCCACAGCTTGGGGACAGAACACAGGCTTGGGATATGACAGGGTCCCTCCTTGAGATTTTCTGCGTTGAAATAAGAGGACAGTCTCTGTTGGGTGGCAAAGTTATGAGGCGGAAAGCCAGGAGCTGCCGTCGGTAGCTGTAGGGAGAAGTGGGTCCTCAGTCGGGCAGTGGGAGCCTCAAGTGCAGAGAAGAAAGTCACAGGATAGGGGCGCTTGGGTGGCTCAGTCAGTTGAGAGTCCCACTTTAGCTCAGGTCATGATCTCACGGCTCGTGGGTTCAAGCCCTGCATCGGGCTGTGTGCTGACAGCTCACAGCCTGGAGCCTGCTTCGGATTCTGTGTCTCCCTCTCTCTCTGCCCCTCCCCCGCTCGTGCTTTGTCTCGCTCTCAAAAATAAACAAACTTTTAAAAATATTAAAAAAGATACAAAGTCACAGCACACACACACACATTCACACGCAGATTGAGAGAGAGAGAAAGAGAGAGGTGGCCATCCAGACGATGTGCTCCTGGATCCAGCTGTACCTGAAGCCGGAGATACTCCTGCCCCCCGCACAGTTTAGTTCCAGGAGCCAAGAAATCCCACCTTTTGCCCAAGCTGGTTCCAGTGAGGTTGCTCTCTCCTACCAAGAGTCCTGAAGAATACCGGGAATAGGTTAATCCCTGCCTCGGGTTGGGTGGGATACAACACAGACACCACTGTCCTGTGTGTCTCGCTATCCACTGTCCCAGGGTCCCAGAGCACGAAGCAGTGAAGTGGGGGGAGAGGGGTGCTCCCAACCTGCTAGTTTGGGTCCAGCTGGAAAGTATCAATATAGCCGTTTAGACAACACGGGGGCCCTCTGCCAGCTCGCGCCCCAGCGTGTTATAAATTCTCCTCCGCTAGACATTACGCTCCAATAGGAAGACTGGCCACTTCTTCATCGTGTGACTTTGGGCAAGTTTTCTCATTTCTTTTTTTTTTTTTTAAACGTTTTATTTATTTCTGAGAGAAAGAGAGAGCACACGCAGGGGAGGGTCAGAGAGAGAGAGGGAGACACAGAATCTGAAGCAGGCTCCAGGCTCTGAGCTAGCTGCCAGCACAGAGCCTGATGTGGGGCTCGAACCCACGAACTGTGAGATCATGACCTGAATGGAAATCGGCCGCTTAACTGACTGAGCCACCCAGGTGCCCCAAGTTTTCTCATTTCTGAAACAAATGGATGCTAATAGTCTATCGCAGAGAAAATTAAACGAGTGAACCCAGAGAGAGGGATTCGCCCTTCTTTTATTTGCTGTATTTTTCGCGGTGGTCGGCTCCGTGCGCTGCACAGTCTAGGCACCAGGCGGGTGTTCTGTAAATGTGTGGCCAGTGAGTGGAGATGCAGCAAGGCAGAGCTCTTGGCGTGTGTGCCCTGCATGGGAGGGACACATACACACACGCACTCACACACACATGCACACTCAATAAAAGCACTCAGATCTCAGCGCCCTGCACAGCGGCTCTCATGGGACCTCAGGGCGTCCCCAGCCACTGGCTTCTCTGGAGGGCAGCCCGCAGCTCCCTGAGGATCTGGGCTGTCATCCCAGCAGCTCCACATTGCTGGGAGCGCAGCTTGGAGCCTGGCTCAACCCTACACCACGTATCAAGGGCAGCAGGATCTAGGAGCTGGGGGAAGTGTGTGTGTGTGTGTGTGTGTGTGTGTGTGTGTGTGTGTGTGTGCGCGCGCGTGCGCGCGCACGTATCCGTGTGTGGCGGTGGTGGTGGTGAACCTGGGGGAATGCAGCGAGAGGTTTGCTGGAGTTCTGGCTTCCGGAGCTGCTGGTCTCTGGAAGCTCTCCCACATCACTCCCTGAGTCTCCCTACCTCCCCAAGCAGCACCCCAACTCCTGCGAGGGGGGGGGTGTCTCTTGTGGGGTCTGGCTTGGCTTTTTATTTATTTATTTTTTTTTGCTGGAGAAAGAGGGGCTTGTCTGGGGATCTGGGTCTGTGGACGCCTGGATGGACTGCCTGACTGCTCCCTGCCTCCTTCCTGGGGACTGTCACTGCCAGGCACCCTCCACAGCCCCCCACTTTTCAGTTTGGGGGCTACACATCTCAGGATGTCCTGGCTGGGCACGATGTGGGCTGTGTAGTACCCTGGGGGGTTGAACGAAGCAGCTGCTCAGAGGGTCCTGTGTTGGGGACAGCGTGGCCGGTGTGGCCCCCAGTGTGCTGGGCAGCATAGTGGCAAGTGCTTGTGTTATTGCTTTGTAAGGAACCTCTTAGAGGGAGATGTAGATCGACAGTGGGTCACTGCGGATTATGCGCAAGGCATTAACCCTTTGCGTGGACGTCTGAGCCCTGAAGAGATAAGGGGGGAAGGGTACTTCCCTCTGGTGCTCTCAGAGCCCTCCATCCCCATCCCTCCACCGGTTAGGTCCCCATGTGCTTGAAGCTCCTGGCATTGCAGAAGCTCAGAAAAGCTGGCGAAAAGGGAGGGGAACGCTGGTCCCGGGATCCTGTTGGGTTCAGGGCTCTGATTTAGCAGCTTACCAACCGCACTCTGCCGTAGGCATCCGGGCGACGAATGGGGGGAGGGGGATCCCAAGCCCCTTGGCTGGTCCCTTCCCGTGCCCAGGTCCGCGCTCCCAACAAAGGCGACGGACCACGTGCCCCCTCCTCGACGCGGGCCTGGAGTGGCGACGCCCGGGGCCCGGGGCTCCCGTTCCAGCCGGGGTCGCATCCGGCCCCGGCGAGGAGCCCCAGGTGGGTGCGGCGCAGCACCCCCGCAGCCCGGCCGCTGGAGGCTGTGCCTCGCCCACTCCCCACCGCAGCCACTGCAGCGCCCGGGAAGTGGCGCTAGGGGGAGCTCTGGCAACTGGCTTGGGGGATTGAAGCAAAACCCTGCATCCAACAGCTTTCCTTATACTTCCCTGTGCAGCAGGGGGGAAATGGGGAGCGGGGAGACAAACTGTTTCCCCTCCCCAGCAGCTCCAGACTCTTCCCGTGGGAGGCCGAGAAAACAGCCCTGAAGTGGGGGGGGGGGAGGTGAAGGTGCCGTTCCTCCCCGTAACTCACGCCTCCGTAGTCTCTTCCCCCACCCCCATCGCGGACCTTCGCGGCCCCCCGCGCTCTGGAGTGTCCCCGAGAACTTCGCCTCGCGCGACACGGGGACCCGAAGCGGAGAGGGCCCCTGGGACTGGCTTGCGTCGTCCTCTCAGAGGCTGGGGTGGGGCCTCTCGGCGGCAGCCCCTCCCGTCGCTGCGGGAGGGGTGAAGGCTGGGGGTGGGGGGAGAGGGCGAGGGGGGAGCGCGAGTCGTCCAGAGGGGTGGCTTGCGCAGGAAAGGGGAGCGCAGGGGTGAGAGAGCGAGCGCGAGAGCACTGGGGAGACAGAGACAGAGAGACACCAAGAGACACTGTCAAACAGACAAGCAAGCTGCCACTTGGCTTTTTTTCCCCTTTTCTTTCTTTTTTTTTTCCCTTTTCTTCCCCGCCCTCCCCCCCTCCCCAGTCTTTCTTTCCTATCCCCTATTTGCAAAGCTGGAACCACCCCGCGCGCCCCCGGGCCGGAGCCGCGGCTCCAGATGTGAATTTGGTTCCAGTGGGGAGAACGCGAGCTTCCTCGGGGCCTTGGCACATTCTCCCACTCTGAGGTCATTCCGTAGGTGGTCAGAGGGGAGAGTGCGCCTGGAGCCTTCCTGCCTCCATCCACCGGGGAGGGAAGAGAGGCGGGCGGGCGGCGGGAGAGGGGAGGGGCGCGAGGAGGGAGGGAGACGCCGCCAGCACACCACCAAGTGGCACCGAGCAGTGATAACAAACTCAACTTAAAAAAAAAAAAAAAAAAAGGGAAAAGGAAAAACCTCCCCCAAGTTGCAGCCCGAGACGTGCGGACGAGCGGGCGGAGGCGCGGGGCGGGGAGTGTGGGTGGCCCCGAAGCCCCGCAGCGTCCCTCCGCTGCTTTCCCGGCCGCAGAGAGCTTAGACTTGAGGCCGAGCAGGCCCTGCGCTCCAGGCTGGGCAGGAAATGTGCTGAAGGCAGGCTCGGCTTTCTGCTGGAGGCCCCCGGGGGTTGGGGGCGGCCGTTCCCGTGGGGGGTGGGGGGGCAGGCCCCTTTGGGGAAGGGGGCCGGGGAGGCGCGCAGCGCTAACCTCCCCAGCGACCAACACCCCCCACTTCCAATCCGTCTCCCACCGCACGGCCCTGCGGATGTGAGCAGATCCCGCCCGCCCAAGCCCCGGAGAGCTGGGGTTTGCATTGGGGTAGGGGTCTCTCGCTACCTCCCTGTGTCCTCCCCTCCCCTCCAGGCCGATCTGAAAACAAGACACCACCGTCCTCTATAATCGACTGTTTATTAAGATTATAAACTTAAACAAATCATCTGAACAGTTTTACCCGGTGATATACAATTCAGTATGCACAAAAATACAGAAGAATGAGGGAGATCAGGGCTAAGAAAGGAAGGGTTGGCAACTTGTTTTGGAGTCCACATGGTGCTGACGGCAGAGAACCCGAGGGGCTGCCGATGAACCCCACCTTTTTACAACAAAAGGCTTTAAATTAAAATCTATCGAGCTGAAGACACAGGACAGGGTTCTCACAGCCTCGAACAATGCTGGTTTCATTTAATGCAACCGAAGCCTGAACCAGGACAGCGCAACTCAGAAGCACACACACAAACACCAACATCTGACCGGGAACTTAGTGAAAAGTCTCCAACGCAGTCGGCGGTCCCGGCCCCTCCCTCCCTCGGGGCCGCGGGGGATCCAGGTGAAGGAATCGACTTCCTTTTTTGTTTAGCGAGGACCGCAGTGCTGGGCATGATGGGAAATGTAGTCCGCCGTGCCCGCCCCCCACCCCTTCCCCAAACGGTGTCCGGGAGTGTCGGGGTGCCGGGCGCCACCCCCGAGTCCGGGAGACGGGTGGAGGAGGGGAAGAGAACGGAGCCAGAGGGGCGGGGAGAGGAGGGGTTCAAGACACCCGCCCCGGGAAAGAAAAAAAAAAAAGTTGAAGTGTTTTCATTTCTGCCTTCTCATTTTGAGAACTTTGGAGGCCGCCCCCAGAGAGGAAATGTGACCCAAACGTCCCTTTCGGGGAGATAGAGAGTTTGCCTTTGTTTTTGCTCAGGATTTCACAAGACCCATTCCTCACCCCATGGAGGGACTCGGGAGAACCGAGCGCCGGGGCTTCCCGGGTCTGACAACTGATTGGAATCGGCGTCCCGGGCCCCGCGCCCTCCTGCGCTGCGCCCCCGGCGCGCCCCGGCGGCCCGGGCGCCCTGCCTCGCCCCCGGCTGCCCGGCACCTCCTCCGGGCAGCAGCCCTCCCTCACGTGGCTGGCTCCTCGCTAAACACCACTGCAATCACTACAATAAAAAGAAAAAAAAAAAGAGTAGGAGAAACACAAAGCATACTTAAATAGGCGCTTTTTCTCTCTGCAAAAATAAAGTCCAAGATCATAGATTTCTTTTTTCTTTTATTTTACAATTTATAAAACATCAGCCGCCTCCCCCTGCTCTCCCCCAGCTCAGCCCCGGGTGGCCAGGCGCCCGTTCGCTCCCTCCTCTCGCCCCTTGGCCGAGTCTTTGTCTGGCCCCAGCCCCGCGGGGCCCCGGGGCCCCGTGCCCTCGGGGGTCCCTAGAAGGCGACAATGGCTCGAGTCCAGGCGCCGAGGCTGGCGAGCGCCTGCTTGGCGCACAGCTGCCCGTTGAGCGGCGGCGGCTGCTCCGAGGAGTCCGGCTGTCGGCTCACCAGCCCCGAGAAGCCCGAGCCAAAGATGGAGATCAAGTTTGAGATGTTGGACGCGTCCGGGGACGAGTCCGGGCAGAAGTCCTCGAAACGGGCGCGCTTGCAGGGGGTGAACGGGGCGCCCCCGGGGGGCTCGGCTCCCAGGTCGCCAGCGTCCTCCTCGTCGGCTTCGTCCTCCTCCTGGCCAGGGTAATACTTGCGCTTGCAGCCGGCGGCGGACGCCAGGCCGGGTCCTGGGGCGCCCTGGCCACAGCAGGGGCAGTGGGCGGAGGCGCAGCAGTCCTGGTGCAAGTAGCCGTTCTCCACCGTGGTCACCACGTGAGTGTCCAGGTCCAGCACGGTGGTCTGGCTGCTGCAGTGCACGCCGAAGTCCGAGGGGGCCGGGTACGCGCCCCGGTAGAAGCCGGGGGAGGAGGCGGGGGCCGGGGAGGCGGGCGGGGAGGCGCCAGCAGCGGCCTGAGGGGCGGCCGCTGGGGGCGCGGAGGGCGCGGAGCAGGCGGCCGAGGCGCGAGGGTCCCGCGGGCAGAGCGCGGCGGGCGCGGGCGGCGGCAGCGGCGCAGGACCCGGCTGCAGCGGCTCCAAGGGCTGCCCGCGGTGGGGCGCGCCGTGCGGCGGCTGGAGCGCGGCGCACCCGGGCAGCTCCGAGAGCGCCCCCGCGCCGCCCGCGGGCGCCCCGGCCGCCGCCGCCGCGCAGCCCCTGGGCGCCGGGTGCTGGTGCTGGTGCAGCTGCTGCTGGAGGTGCAGCTGGTGGAGCTGGTGGAGCTGGTGCAGCTGGTGCCGGGCGGCCGGCTCGCGCGCCTCCGCGTCCCCGCCGCCGCCAAGTTGGAGCGGGCCGAAGTCGGCCGCGCTGGCCGGCATGCCGGGCGCCGCGTACGCGAGGTGCTGGTGCTGGTGGTGGGGCGGCTGCTGCTGTTGCTGCTGCTGTTGCTGCTGCTGTTGCTGCTGCTGTTGCTGCTGCTGCTGGCGCCGGTAGAGCTCGGCGTAGCGCTCGCTCAGGTAGAGCTGGCGCGCGTTGCGGAGCACGTAGGACACCAGGAGGTTCTTGTGCAGCTTGATGCCGCCGCGCTGGGTCCGGGAGCTGTGGATCTTGCGCAGGGAGATGCTGATCAGGCTCTGGGCGTCCAGGGCGCACTCCATGCTCCCGCGGAGACGGTGGCGGCGGAGCAGCCGCGGCCGCTGCTGCTGTTAAGGCTGCTGCTGTCGCGGCCTCCAGCCGGCCGCCGGGGCGCGCCGGGTAGGGGAAACGGAGCCCGGGTCAGCGGGTCGGCTGCGCTCCGAGAGGAGCCGCCACCATGCGCTGCGCGCCACCCGCAGGCTCGTGCTCCCCGCTCGGCGCCAAAGCAATGAGCCTCGGCCGGCCCCGGCCCCAGCTATTTAGCCGGGCGTTAGGGCCCCGCCCCACACCTGATGAGCCAATAGGAGCACGGAGAGCCTCCCGAGTGACAGGCGTTGCCCGCCCCGGGGCCACTCGGCTGGCCAATCAGACCAAGGCGGTTCCTTTGTGCTATTCAAATACCGAACGGACCCTGGGCCTCCAACGCCGCCGCTGCCTCGAATGTTCTCCTGGGGCTGCCGAGCCGCGCGGGACTCGGAGCCGCTGGGGCCGCTGTGTGCACCATGGGTCGCCTCGCAGCCGCCACGCTGGAGCCCGAGGCCGCCCATGGCCTGGCTCCTGGGAGCCGGGGGTCGGCTCACCTGCGTGCCGCGACGACGGCTCCTCCCCCTTCCGCATGGCTGGGCCTCACCTGCGGCAGGTGCGCGCCAAGTCCCCACTCCCGGCCACGCGGCACCTCGTTTCTCACCTGCCGATCCCGCGGGACCCGCGGCACCCGGGCCGTCGCAGGAGACTGGCGGGGCCGCCGGCCTGACCTTGGGGACCCTCAAGGGAAAGAGGTTTGGAGGTACCTCAACCGCAGAGAATATTGGGCCCGACTCCCCTGACTTTTTGGCCCAGGGGGTCTCAGGAAACACTCGGGGAAGTGCCGTCCTCCCCGTTTGTCTGATGGGAAAACCCAAAACATGGTGCATCTTGGTCTCAGAGCCTGTGGCGTCGGAACCAGCGGACCTCCTGAACCACACGAAGTGTCCTTATCGCCGGAGGGTCCTTATCACGGGTTCTGTAACCTTTCCTTTCCTTCCTAATTAATAGTAATGACAACGAGGACCATTATTATGTGCCTAGTGTGCGGCAGCCCCTTGCCAGAAACACCCAGAATCCCTCGCTGTGACTGGTTGCAGAGCAGGGACCTGAGTGTGGACCCCAGTGTGCAAAGCTAGGAGTTGTGCCAGGGCTGTGAGCTCCAGACGGGAGGCGGATACCAAGGGCTCTGGAACTTGCCAACCTAACTTTCGTTGACACCCTTTTCCCTTTTGCCCCGAACCATCCACGGGCCACCCCCTCCAACCCCACGTGCTGGGAATGGAGACAGACCAGAGGGACAGGATCGCCATCTCTGGGGGCCCTGCATCCGGACTGGGAGGCGTGACGGGGGTGGTGGTGGCTGCTGCTCGAGTGGAGGGGGGGGTCCTCGAGTTGGCCTCCTTCCTCAGGATTCCGTCTGAGTGCCTTCTTTCTTTCCTTGGGTTTGTTGTCCTCAGCACCTATTTTATCCTTCGGTGGGAGTGAAGAGACTCAGCCAGTCCATCCCTCAGTTTCTGGGTCTCCCGTCAGCCTTAAGAACCCTCCAGATTTGTTTCCGCAAACACTGTTCGGCATCTACTCAGTGCCAGGCATCAAGGGGGAAAACAAAGTGAAGGAGCATTTGTCCCATTTTTCAGGGGGAAGGAACTTGGCACTGACAGTGGGCGGGACTTGCCCGAGGTCTCAACAGATCTAGCGCTCTGTCCTTTCTGTGCTGTCTCAGTCTGGTCCGAGCCCTTCAGCCAGTAGCAGCTCTCCCCACCCCCACCCGGAGAAGCCAGGACTGACATTTTAGGGTGACTGCAGAGAAAGGGCATCTTCCTTCCATTCTATGGAAGAGATAGACGGTTTGGTGATGGGGCCCACAGAAGCGGAACTGGCCCATGAGAAGTACCTATACAAATAAAAACCCATTGCCCCTTGTTTCCTTAGGGCCTGTCTTAAAGACACACAAACGCTTGATTTATTTACTTTTGGAGTTCACCTTTGAGACGTGAGTACCGTGTGGAGGGAGGCAGGAGATCCGATCTGACTTTCTGGCTGTGAGGACCCCGTATGCAACAGTCAGGTCTGGGATCCACGGTGGTTGGCCTGTTGCAAGAGTCTAAGAACAGATGATTAATGCTGATGTCAGGCCTTCCTTCTGTCCTTGCCCAGAATTTGTTGGAGGAAACTAAGAGAGTTTATGTGACTTGCTCAAGGTCACATCACACAGCCGAGAAAGGGTAAAGGCAGGATTTGAACCCAGATCTTTTTGTAGGACTGGAACTTACTCCAGGTCCTTCTTCGAAATCAGCTGCTTACTTCTGCCCTGGGTGGTTCTGAGTCCAGTTCCCAGGGCTCAGGACACGGTGACCATAACCTTGATGTGATGGACGCCTACATGACCTTGATGTGATGGATGCCTATCACTGTCCTGCCAACGACTCTGAGACCAGCACATGCAGGAGTCACAAAGAAGCAAATACCCGTCCCAGGCTTAGCTCATCATTGACAGCCAGTCTCAGAGCTGGTGGCCCACAACATCGGGTGGGCCCCAATGGGGAGTCAGGGTAGGGATGGAGGCACACCGGGGTAGGTTCTCTAGCCACAGGCCGGGGGCACGGGCTAGGCCCCTTGCTTGGGTGGCTCCCCTCAGCACTTCCCAGTCCCCCACTTGCCCCCACCCCAAGGTGAGCTTGAGCTCTGCTAAGGCTCTTGCCCTCCCGGGGAAGTGGGGGGGCGGTCACCTACAAGGTGGTCAGCTTCTCTGCATGACCCCATCCGTTGGGCCGTCTGGTCTGGGGCCCACAATCACTTGGTTTCCTCTCCTTCTCAAGAATCGAGATGGGCTTGTGGGGAGAGCAAAGCAGTTGTCTAAGCTTAATAAAAACCCTTGATCTCTTTTGGGGTGGCCTGGCCGGGGCGGGGGGTGGTTTGCCACAGCTGTTGTAAGAAAGGAGTTGCTGAAGGAGGCAATGGAACAGCTGAGTTATTTGACGCCCCTGGGAGCGGTGAAGCTTGGGGGGCACACAGTAGGGATTCACAAGTGCTTGTCGGATGGATGGCTCGCACACAAGGCTTCTGTTGGGGTGCGCACCCGTGTGTATGAGCATGCGCGTGCCCCCGCGTGGGGAGGAGGCACCCTCAGACCTGCGTCCCGTGCAGGAGGGCAGATCCGATTGAGACAAGGCTTCTTTGGACGGATGGAGAGCTGGTCTTATTTGTCTGGGCCCCTGAGAAAGGTTGGGGCGCTCACCTTTCTCCCTGGAGATTGCATCTGGCACTGAGTCACTGCTCCCTGGAGGAAGTTAATTAATGCCTAAATATTTACTGAGTGTCTGTTGGGACAGCGAGGAGGAGGGCACAGAACCCATGGGGACCTGGGCTCCCATCAACTCCCCCTCCCCCGCTGGTAGTGGCAGCCCCACACCAGAGCAGTTAACACCTTGAGAATGCATGTACCTCGCAGGCACCTTCTGGCCACGTTGATCTCAGGAGGGAGACATGGCTAGGAAGTTTCCTGGTCAGCAGTGGGATTCGTCTGGTGGGTAGGGAAAAGGGACAAAGAGGCAAAAGGCTTAATTGAAGGTGTTGGGGGGCAGATGTAGAATTCGTGCATTCATTCATTTGTTCATTTGCCCAAGAGTTAGTTCCAGAACTGTCCTCTGGAATCCCAGCAAATGGGCAAGGGGACAAGATATGATCCTGTCTTCAGGAGGCCAGGATGCAGAGGGAAGTGGACAAGATAAACAGTGTGGTAAGACTGTGATAGGAAGACAGATAGGGCTGCAGGGGGCCTCCCTATGGGAAGCTGGGCCTTGGAGGCCAGGGATGGGGAGGGGCCTTCCAGCAGAGGGCCTAGCACAGGATCTGGTACACAGTAGGCACTCAATAAATGCTTCTGGACCAAATCACTCAATGAATGTTAGTATACAGAAGACGGTCGGAAAGGCCATAGAGACCAGGCTGCCTTCACTTCAAATTTCCACAGGGGTAAACTGAGGCCCAGAGAGGAGGAGGGATGTGCTGAGGGCGTCGGCCTGGAGCGGGGGGCAAACCCAGATGTCCCACCTCCTGCCCAGCTCACTGTCTCTGAGACGTGGAGTGTGTATTGCTCCATGGGGACTGAGATTGTGGACAGCAGGAAGTGACAGAGAAAGCGGGGAGAGGCTGCTGACCTAAGGGGTCACTGTTGAGTCCTCTCTGGATATGGGAGCCCTGTGCTGCATCCCAAGAGGGCTGTTCTGTGGTTGGTGGGTCCTGGGGAGCTCGGCTGGGGTCCTGGATCCCAGACAGCCCCCAAATCCTGCCCCACACATTCTGCACTCTGCCATCATCCCCAGTGAATGTGAACGACCCACCAACGTCCGTGTTTGCCCAGCATGGTCCTGAGCCCCAGGTTCGGTGCCTAGAAAAACATCTTGGCCCCTGGCTTCAAGGTCCTTACGTGTGATGAGGAAGACTATGGGCGCTTGGCTTTTCAGAGCTCTTGCTTTATGCCAGACACTGGGCCCAGGGCTTTCCGTGGTCATATCCTGGAGTCCCCACAGCTTTTGAGGCTGCTTATAATCCCCGTTTTACGGACGGAGCAACTGAGGTGCAGAGAGCTCGGATGACTTGCCCGAGGTCACACACCAGAAAGAAGTGACTCTAATCCCAGGGCTCTGGGGAAGTGGGGAGCACCAGAGGGGAATGGAGACCCCTGCTATGACTTTTGGGTTTATTGGCCTTTGGAACAAGTTTTTTTTTTTTTAAATTTTTTAATTTTTTAAAAAAATTTATTTCTGAGAGAGAGAGAGACAGCGTGAGTAGGGAAGGGTCAGATAGAGAGGGAGATACAGAATCTGAAGCAGGCTCCAGGCTCTGTCAACACAGAGTCTGACGCGGGGCTTGAACCCACAAACCGTGGGATCGTGACCTGAGCCGAAGTCAGACGCTTAACCAACTGAGCCACCCAGGCGCCCCATGGAACAAGTTCTGTACTCATCGATGGAATGTGCAGGGAGGGTATATGTGATCTCTTCACCTAGGATCTCTGCCCAAGCACCCAGCACAGGCTGGATGTCCATCCATTCATTCATTCATTCATTCACTCAATAACCAGGGACTAAATGCTGGTCAACGTGCAGGCACTGTACTCAGCCCTGGGGGCAACACCGGGCACCTTGAGCTCAGCTGGGAGCAGAGCTGAGGATCCTCTTAATCTCCCAGGCCAATTCCAATTGATTGGTAGCGTCTGCCTGGAGCTCTGGGTTGGACGGGATTTGGCTTGTGCCCCAATTGATTAGTGATGTCTGCCAAGGGCTCAGCTGGGAGCCTTTATGGCAAACCTGTTGGGCAGCAGCTCTTGGGATGAAGATGGAGTCTGTGTTGGGTTTTGGACATCTGGGGTGCTCTAGCTGGCTGAGTGGGGCCTGGGAGGGGGATCAGGAGACGTGGGTGCTAGTCCCAGACTGGCCTGTTACCCCTAGGTTATGTGCGGCACCTCTCTTGGGGCTCTGTTTCCTCCCTTGTCACCTTCCTCCCGGAGGTACTCTGAGCAGCAAGTGCTGCCAGAGTGCTTTGAAGACTGGAGGGGATTAGTATTGAAATGAAATGGGAGACCTCCCCCTTCCCACTTTCCTCTTTTCTCAAAATCCTTCCAGAAGCTGACCATGCTGGGCAGGCCAGAGTTAATCCTGGGGCAGCCCTGGGCGGGTGTGTGCGGGTGGGTGGGTGTGGGTGGGGGGCGGCTCAGCGGTTCCTGGTTTGGAATTGTTTTTATAACTCACTTAGTACAGACCTTTGTCCCCTCACCGGGCTCAGCTGGGAGTTTCTATGGACTGAGAAGCTCCTTGGATCTTAGGAACTGAATCTTCTAATTTTTTTTTTTTTTTATTGCATTTGCGTGGTGGGAGCTAGTGTATAGTGGAGTCTGCCCTGCCTCCTCCAGCTTCCCCCTGGGTGAATAAAACTATGGCTGCTTGTGCCAGATGCCAAACAATGTTTAACAAGGATGTTGTTTTCATTAAGCCTCTGAACGATCTAATGAGGTGGGTATTACTAGAATCCCCATTTTCTAGTTGAGGAAACTGAGACCCAGAGAAATGAAGTTCCGGGTACACACATTCCCCGGTCCCTGCATGGGTTCCGGCCTCGGTCCAAGCTGGGGAAAGGCTGTATTCATCCATTCATCCATTCATGATTCCCCCGTTGCGCCTCACCCTTGCTCTCTTGTCCATTCATCTGTTTGCTCATTTATTGACTTGCCTTTTTGTTCTTTTGCAAATAGTAAGCGCCTACTGTGTGCCAGGCTCTGCCTCAGCTCCTAGAACCGTGGCAGTCCCCGCTTTCATGGACCTTACTTACATTCCAGGCCAGATGGGAAACCAACGTGAAATAAACAAGCAGATAAATAAACAAGATTGCAAGGGGGGTGATAAAGGAAGTAGACAAGGCATTGTGGCAGGGGACTGGAGGGAGGGAAGAGTGACCAGCCTCACAGGCTCCCTGGGCAGAGGGTCCCCAAGACCCCAGCCCTCTACTGGGTGGCCTCCCCAACGCCCAAGTGCTCGCATCACGGGTTCAAATTCTCCAGCAGCCTGTGCCGAGCTCAGGCTGCACTCCTGTCCCTCTTGCTTCCCACAACTGGTGAATTTTTAATGCTGCTTACACGAACAAAGCAGGGTTTTTGTTTTTGTTTTGAGAGCATTTCTCGAAAAAAAAAATCATTTCTCAAGTGTGTGTGTGAGTGTGAAGAGAGTGTGGGAGGGAGAGACAGCCCAGTGAGTACCGATCATCTGTCCTCAATTCATCTCCGGAGCCCGTTTTCATTTGTGAAGTTTTTAAAACACGCGGCTCAATAAGATTTCAGTTTTGGACCTTGAGTTGGTGAGAGAGCACCCAGCAGAACCCTTGACATCCATGTCGTTAGTGAATTCACCCAGCCCTTTGAGGACCCAGGTGCTTTCATCGCCTTTGTCATACAGTTGGGGAAACAGAGGCACAGAGACAAGAAGCTTCTGAGTGGGGTCCTCTCACTCATGAGCAGAGGAGTAGGGGACAGCATACACACTTGGTTCTGTAAAGCCCAGCTCTTTCCTCCCCTTCACCTGCCTGCCCCCTCTGCCTGGGACACACACACACACACACACGCTAAATGAGCCTCCCAAAGTCATACTTCTGGCCTCAGGAGGGGTGGAAATCAGAGCAGGAGCCCTGCCTGTGACCTCAGAGGAGCTGGATTAATTTGGCTTTGAGGGACCGGAAGGGTAGAAGCTTCCAGGTGGTAGAGTGCAGCCTTGTGGTCTATGCTGGGGGTCAGAGCCTTTAGCTGGAACTGACCCTGGGGGGGCAGGGGGGGAGTGGAGAGCAAAGTGGGTCTCTGCCTTGTGTCCTTGGTGGTGGCTTTCAGTGGCTCTTCTTAGCCTACTTATTGAGCGCTTACTGTGTACTAGCCACTAAGTTCTTTGCACGAGTTGTCTTGTCAATCCTTATGATAGAATCTATGACCGAGGTGCTTTTATTACCATGCCCATTTCAGAGTTGAGGAGGCCGGGGCGCAGCGAGGTAAAAGGACTGAAATCTAGACTCTGGTTTGCCTCCAGAGCCAGCTCTTTCAACCCAGCACTTTGGGAAGGCACATGTTAGGAAGAAGAGGTGGCCACCAGGGCTCTGAGAGCTGAGGCTCCTGATCGTCCGCGTGGATGCGTGAGCCTTGCATGCTGTTTCGCTTCATATTTTCAGCTTGATTTCACTGTTTTTCAGTGTTCAGGGTTGGGCTATGCTCCACTGTAGGAAGAAATTCCTGAAATCTTAAGAGGCTTGACCGACTACGAGTTTCTTTCTCATGTTGCAGTCCAGTGTGGGTCATACAGCTTTCTTCCCACTCCAGCCTCCTCCCATCGTGTGGTCCCACCATCCAAGGGGTTTTGTTTTCGTTTTTGTTTTTTAATTTTTATTTTTTGGCCTGCCACATTACCAAACTGAGATGGTAAGAACTAGGATGCCTATGATGCCGCAGGGTGTTTTATAGCAAAGTCTGAATTGCCATTCCTTCCTTCCATTGGCCAGGATGGAGTCACGTGACACCGCCTAGCTGCAAGGGAGGCTGGGAAATGTAGTCCTTGGATGCGCTCAGCAGGCAAGTGAGAGGTTCAGTGAATGCACAGCTTTGTCACTTCCTTGACGAAAGATAAAGGGGAGCTTTGACCAATTCGTGGCTCGCGCATCCCAGACTACCAAGACAATGTTTATTTATTGATTTAACATGTGTGTCTGTCTCCCCCTCTGGACTGTAAACGGAGAGCAGGGACATAAGTTTCTGTGCTTGGCAGCTTAGTGTCCAAAAATAATAGATGTCCATTTACTGTTTGTTCAGTAACCAAACATTGTCTGTCCCAAAGGATCCTTATGAACAAGTGTGCTGGCTTCACATGCATCAGATGTGAAGATGTTAATATTAGTCTAGCAGGGAAGTCCCTCTTGAGAAGAAAATAACAAGCAGCACTGGCTTTAAAAAATTATGTTTTATTTTTTATTTTTGAGAGAGGGTCAGAGGATCCAAAGTGGGCTCTGTACTGACAGCAGTGAGCCCTATGTGGGGCTCAAACTCATGAGCTGTGAGATCATGACATGAGCTGGAGCTGGATGCTCTAGTGACTGAGCCACCCAGGCGCCCCGGCATTCACTTTTTTTTTAATGCTTATTTATTTATTTTGAGAGAGAGAGAGAGAGCACACATGCACAAGCAGGGGAGGGGCAGGGAGAGAGGGTGAGAGAATCCTAAGCAGGTTCTGGGCTGACAGCTCAGAGTCTGATGCGGGGCTCCATCTCAGCAACCGAGAGATCATGACTTGAGCTGAAATCAAGAGTTGGAGGCTTAACCGGCTGAGCCACCCACGCACCCCAATAAGCAGCATTGTTGATTCATTCATTGGTTCTTTGATGAATGGAGGGATAGATTGATTCACTCTTTCAACGAATATTTGTTGAGGACTTACTATGTGCTAAGCCCCCAGACATAAGAGAAGAAGAGGTTACCCCACGGTAATGAAATCAGACAACCCCTAATTCCCTGAAATCGCAAGTTGACTTCTCACCTGTAGTATCAGACACCGAATTAATCTATTTTGTTCCCCACTCCATATCTTATATCTCTGAAATCTGGATGTACGTTAGATTTGACAAAATCTGGACATTGTACTCATTAGACTAGTTAACGTTTATAAAGCACATCATACAGTATAGTGCATCATTCCGCATTTAGTGACTAGTTCTGTCCCTATGTCTGCCCCGCAAAGGCAGACAATGTGATATTTTGGGGACCATGGAGAAGGGAGGGGAACCGTTCTTTGTTGAGAACTGAGTATGCACTAGGCACTGCACCCAGGGGTTGACACTCTGGGAATTTATGCGCCCCATCAGGCAGCATGTTGTATCATCCCCATTTTACAGATGAAAAGACCAAATCTTTTCTAGAATCCCTCATCAGGAGAACTGCAGTTCCAAGCCCATGCGCCCCCTTCCAGATCTGTGTTCTGAATCATCGTCCCGCCATCCTGTGCAGACGCCCACACGATAGATTCATCAGCCCGGTTTCCCAGATGACAGAGCTGAGGTGCACAGAGCTTACCTGCTTTGCTTAAATGCAGTGAGAAAATGGCCGAGCGGGGTTTGCACTGCATTTTTTCTTCCCCAGAGTCCAAATGTTTCACGACTCTACTCTCCTGCTTTCGGCTGCCTCATGGTTTTGAAGATGAGGCTGGATGGACTGGGGGAATCATCCTGAGACCAAATCATCTGTGAAGAGAATCTGGAGGAGACTCTCCGTCTCTCCAGGGTTCTGGATGAGGACGCCCACCAGGCGAGCCTCAGGCCAGAGGGACTTGGGTACCATTGAGGCAGAAAAGGCAGCTGGGAAAGTGAGTGCTGCCAGCCTTGTCAAGAACATGTGGGGTACTGGTAGTGGGCTCTGTGGTCAACTTCCTTCCCTATATGGGTTCCGGCTCTTCTCCGTCAAGGAACGGCCCTGTGGTTTGGGTGGCGCTGGCTCCGGTCTTAGCTTCAGGACTGGCAGGCTCATGCCCCCAGTGGGCAGCAGTGGGACATAACCCAAGTCCAATGCCAACCAGTGCAGGATTCGGGTGTTAGAACAGAGCTCAGGACTTCTGTCCCTATAAGGGAGGTATTTTCATCAACCTCATTTTATAGATAAGAAAACTGAGGGTAGGGAAGTAGGAGAGATGGAGTCATTGTTGAGCAATTATTCAATCCCCTTCTCCTTGGGGCAGAATGGATTTCCTTGCTCCACTGACTTTGGCCTTGGCCATATGACTTGCTTTGGCCAACAGACTGTGGGGAGCAGAGCATGCTTAAGAGGAGACCTCAGAAGACACTGCTCATCTTTGCTGAACATCTTGCATCTTTGTGATGTGTTATGACAAGACGCATCCCATTTAGCTTCTCATCCAAAAAGAAAGTGGAGGCACCTGGAACAGACTTGAACCCAACCCACACCCTGGGACTACGTTCAACTGACCCACAGCCTGAAGCCGAACTACCTAGGAGAGGCCCATCTAGAGCAGCCAAATTGCGGCTAACCTACAGACCAATGAGATAAGTGTGTGCATACAAAGCCTCCGGGAGCTTGTGACTGCTTGCATTATGGGATCATTATGGCAAAAGCTGACTGCTACATAAATATTAAGTGACTTGATTAAAGTCACACAGCTAATGAATGGAAACACCAAGGCTGAGAACTTCGGCCTCCTTATACTCCTTATCCGGTGCATTATCTGGAAGCTTTAGGCAAAGGCAGCCACTAATGAGGTTTTCTTTTCTAGAATGGGGGTGAGGGTTTTCTGTGGGCAGCATGGACTTTCTGTAGCTTGCTTGCTTTGTCTACTGGAGGCAGTAAACCCAGACAATATCTACACATCTCTGCTACTCCTGGGACCTCATCACCATACTCAAGTCTGGAGATGGAGAGTTTTTGGGGAGAAAACCAAATGTTAGCATTCTTTCTGGTTTATGAGCTTTAAGGAAACTTGTCAAGACAACTAGACAGAAGTTTCTCCTTTTATTGAGGGCTGCTTGGTGAATAAGACACTTAAAACTTTTTTTTAAATGTTTATTTATTTTTGAGCACGCGCGAGAGAAAATGTGAGCAGGGGAGGGGCAGGGAGAGGGAGACAAAGAATCCGAAGCAGGATCCAGGCTCCGAGCTGTCAGCACAGAGCCCAACGCGGGGCTCAAACTCACAAACTGTGAGGTCATGACCTGAGCTGAAGTCAGACACAACCAACTGACCCCCCCAGGTGCCCCAAGTCACTTTTTTTGTTGTTGTTGTTTAAAGGAACCTCTTTCTTAGGAACCGGTTAGGTCTATTTATGGATATGAATTTTCCTTTGAGTATTGCTTTGGCTGCACCCTGTCAGTTTTCGTTTTCAGTGCTCTCATTTTATCTAATGTCCAAATAGCACCAAGTGCCTAAGTAGTATATAACTTCCTTTTGAATTCCCTCTCTATCTCAAGAGTTTTTTTGGAATAGAGTTTTCAAATTCCCACCAAGTTAGATTTTTTAAAAAGTACCCTCTAGCTATGAATTTAAGATTTTATTTCACTGTGTTGAGAATATGTTTTACTTTGGAATTTGTTGAACTTGTCTTTGTGCCCAAAGACCACGATCATTATTTGAATATTCTGTGGGATTATTATTTTCGAGAGGGCAAGTTTTTGACAGCTCTGAATACCGGCAAGTAAGTACTTACAATCCTGGTCAAAGTACTCCACCCCAACCCTACTCCCCGGTAGCATACAAATAACTGAAAATTGGGTGCATTCGTTTTAAGGGAAAACTCCCCAGGGTCCAGCCCAGCCAGGCCTCTGTTCTGTTGGTGACTCTGGGCTCCTCTGAAAAGTCGGTTTTGTTGGCTGGCTCCTGCAGCGTTTCTTATAACGAACACAAACGGATACTGCAAACAGGTGGTCCGAGTAGAAGGAGCCGTTCATTAATATTTGACTCCTGCTGGTCATGTCTGGGGGCGGGTGGAGGTGGCTGATTTGGGGTTTTCTGGCGTATTCACTTTCCTTCGTTCCCCTCTCCTAATTACTGCATTAGGCTTTCCTCTTCGTTGATAAAATTTGCATTTTAAAAGTGATCTGGGAGATAAGTAACAACTATTTGGTCACAGTGTGCTTGTTACAAGTAAACTGATCCTCTTATTCTTGCGGAGTCTCCGGGGGGGTTTTCCTGGGCAAGTAGGGGTCAGGGCCATTGCCTCATTGCCGTGGCCACTTCCTGGTAGCCGATGTTTAGTTTATTCATAGGGCTCTTCCCCTGTGCTAAACACTCCCATGCACCCTCTCACCGGCTTCACAGCTGTGTTAGGTGGGGCGGGACGGGATGGAGGAGGAGGAGGGGAGGAGGGGGGCACTTTCACTCCCCCATTTTCCAGATAAGGAAACTGAGAGCCGTGCAGGTTAAGTCAGAGGCTTTCAAGCCTAGCTGTGCCTTGGTACCACCCGAGGGCTCGTTAATCATGCAGAATCTTGGAAGGGAGGGTAAGGTCACCCTGACTCTCATGGCAGTCTACTAACTACCCCCCCCCCCAACTCCTCTGTGGCCTCCTCTGCCAGCCAGCACTTCCTGCCTCTGGGGGCAGCCCGGTGCATTACTGGATGGTGGAGAAGGGGGAGAAAGTGGGAGAATTGGGGAAAGGTGAGAGCCAACCAGGGAGGAAGCCATATGAGGATCCTGTGACAGTCACCCTGTGTCACTCCCCCGCTGACCCAGAGGTGCTCGGGGACCCTGCTGCGTCGCATTCAGCCTTTCTCCCTCCCGTGGGCCCTGGCCTGTGCTATGTCCCAAGGAAGACTCTAGAAGAGCTCATGTTCTGATGGGAGAGACAGTCAGGCTTCCCCCCACATGCAGAGAACACCAGTGGAGCAAGGGCCCAGAGCTCCCCCCACCCCACTACAAACCTGTCCCCCGGCTCCACCCCTTCAAAATGTCCCCAGCAGAGCCATTCAGTCGTCTTTGTCCCCAGGGCTCTGAGCAACTCTGCTGAGCAAACACGGCTCGGAGTGGGTCCCACTGGCTGCCTAACCTTCTGTCCTTGCGCCCTGCGTGGCCGGCTCCTCCGGGCAGGGTCGGGGCAGTGGTCAGGGGCACCCGCTTCGGAGGCTGCCTCCTGAGGGGCCGGAGGGACTGCCTACCGAATGTCTTCCCGGGGACCTTGGGAAGAATGACTTCACATCCCATCAGTTCCCCTCCGTCCGCCCCCCCAGGTAACCGGGGATGGGGGTTCCTCCCGCCTGATCCCTCCGCGTGCGGGCCTGGCCCTGCCACGTGCTCCCCCTGCAAAGTGCGTCAAGCTGTTTAACCCCCGAGCCTCAGTTTTCTCATGTGTAAAGTAGGAACCATCAGTGCGCCCCCGGTGCACTCGGGGTGGCGACACGATTCCATGGGACGATGCATGGCATTGGCCCTGGGGGCGGGGGGAGGGGGCAAAAGCTCGGTCAAGGCCAGCCCTTCCCAGTTAGCAAGCAACCCCGCAGCTGCTCCTTTCACTCCCCCCTCTGTGGAATTTGGATTTGAAGGTGAGAGGGGCCCCCTTCCTTCCTCACCAAAATGAAAAGAAAGAAGAGGCGTGGGGGAGGGGAGCCACTGCCCTTACAGACCCACCCAACGTCCCACACATTGATTTTTCAGACAGAAAACCTGGGGCCCAGAGAAGGGTAGGAACTTGCTCGGGGTCACACAGCACGTTCCCCAGCCAGGAACCCAGGCCTCCTCAGTCTGATGGGATCCTCTGACACTCCCCGCTTCTGTGTTGGCCGGGTAGATGCCATCGGGCTAGGTGCAGGGCACCTCAGCGGTCGGGTCCGCCTTGTGCACCCATTTGCTGGATCGCCATTCATGTTTCTTAAGCAGCCACCCTGTGGCGGCCCTTCTGCTGAGCACCTCGAGTCTCCCAGGTGGCCTGGTGATGAGTCAGGATTTGCTGTTAGCTGCTCGGCCCAGAAACCCGGGCTGTGAGGGCTTTAAGTGCAGAACCCAGACAGTCCTGTGGGATGCCGTCAGAGACAACGCTCTGGCTTCCTGTGCCACCATCCCTAGCCCGGGGCTTTCATCCTTACGGCACAACATAGCTGCTTCACCTCCAGCCATCACGACAGCATTCCAGACAGGAAAGTTAGGATGAAGATTGGAGAAAAGTGAAGAGCAGCGGACAGAAGGTCCCTGCCAGGCGAGTGTCTCTTTTCTTTGCAGAAAGACAACTGATCTCCTGGATATTCCACTGGGGAGATTCCTCATTCCGACAAGGGATGCTGGGAGGTCCTCATCTGCCTCCTTGGACAAAGCCAAGTTTCTGTAAGGAGGGAAGAAGAGGGTGAAACGGACACCCAGCTGGCCAGCCGTGTCCTCACTTGCTGAGTAGGATCTGTGTCCTCAAGGAGCCCCCATTTGAGGGCCACATGCATTCCAACCTTTTCACTGTAGTAGGAAGCAGGAAGCAGCTGGTGGTAGGTGTTCTGGAGAGATGCTCAGCGCCCTCTCACCATCCTGGGAGGCAGCGTCCCGGCGCACAGTAGGGCCGCTCAGCAGACGGCGGGTCAAAGAGGAGTTGGTCGACAGCTGGATTCCCAGGGTCTTTACCATGAACCAGTCTCGCTTTTGTGGTGGCTTGTGCGCTGTTTCTGGGCGATCAGTGGGACCCGCCTTAAGTGCCTGCCCTGAAAATACGCTGGTGTGGGGTGCAGAGGCCGGGATTGGGGGGCAGGCAGGAGGAGGCCCTCTGTCAGGGAGAAGCCTCCAGCCCGCACTTTTGTGTGTTGGCTTCAGTGCGGTAGGGACGCCCCTTTGGGTGAGCCCCAGAACCAGACAGGTGGGAAACTGCATCCTGGGCTGAGGGCAGGTGCTTGTCACACCCCGGAAGAGACGGGACCAGAATGGCCCCATTCTTCAGAGGAGAAAACAGAGCCTCGGTCGCTAGCCCAGAATCCCCGGGCTTGCAAGTGGCAGATCTGGGATTTGAACCCCGGGCGTCTGGTCCCAAAGCAGCCATTGCTTTGGTGGCCTCTGGGCTGCGGCTGCGGCTGCTGCGTGGAGGAGGGGATGGGGTGGGAGGGGCAGAAGCAGAGGCAGGGCAGGAGGGAGGCGCAGGAAGAAGTGCCAGGCTGCTGAGGGCACGCTCTGGCACCTTCTCCCCCAGGAGGGCTCGGGTTTTAGCAGGGGTGGGGGGCAGAAGCTCCCAGGGGCGGCGTGCGCCCCTCGGCTCTGTGGGTTCTTGGAGCGGCCGCCAGGCCCAGCACCCAGCCGCTTCTCGCCAGAGGCAGCGGGTGGCTCCTTCCTTCTTCCTTTTTTTTTTTTTTTTTTTTGCCTGAGACACAGCGATCTTGGCTGTGGCGCCTCGTTCGCTCTATGGGAAAAACTTGTTTTTGTCGGTAAACTCTGGCGCTCTGACTCAGAGGACACCCAGGGAGCAGCCTCCCGGTGTCAAGGGGCTGCTCTGCTAACAAGCTCATGTTTTTAAAAGTGCTTTGAAGAAGAAAAATTCCACGCGAGGGCCGAGGGCTTGTGCTGGTGTTCGAGGGAGAGGGTGAGGAAGGGGGACCGGGTGCAGGGAAGGGGCCAGATCTTGCCGCGGAACAGTCCCGAAGCCCCTTGGGCCGCGCGGCCCGGCTGGCTCTGCTTCGCGTTGCTGATGCAGGCGCCTGTCTGGGCAGACACACCAGCTGCCCCTTTGTTCAGAACGAGGCGGATCTGAACCCGGCGCGCTGCTTTGATTTAGTTTCCCTTGTGGCAGGGGGTGCGGGTGGGGGATGGGCACTTAAGTGATCCCTGCCCTCAAGACCAGCATCTTAGGGACAGTGAGCCACGTCACCGAAGCAGTCCCGTCCACGGTGTTTGGCACACCGTCAGCAAGTAGCTCCTGTCATTCATTCATTCATTCAACAAACACATCCACCTGGGCCAGGCACCCGCCCAGGACCGGGGAACAAAGGAGCCGATTTTTGCCTTCTCGGACTTTATGTCCTGCGGCGGGAGATGACCTCCAGCAGATGAAGATGTCAAGTACCCTGCAGTTATGAGTAAAAGGGAGAGGAGGCGACACCCCCAGAGTCATGGGCACGGGAGATCCAGACCTGACTGAGGCCGTGTTCGGGAGTACCGGGAAGGCTTTCCTAGGAGGAGGCGGCTCTGAGGGCGGAACAGGGACCTCTGTCCAATCTCATCGGCTAGAACCAGGTTACAGGGTCACCTCGAACTGCATCAGACGATGAGGAAATGGAGTTTCAACTTTTTCTTGTCTCTATAGTAGAGGGAAGCAAGGGAGAAGGCACTGGAATGCCGTTTGGGTTGCCTCCCAAACGGCCAAGTCCTGCCAAGGCCCCTTGGAGAGAAGGGCTTGGTGGATCTGAAACAGAAGGCCAGCGAGTGGGCAAGGGTCAGGCTAAGGACTGTGGACGTCATCTGGATGGCGGACAGGTGCCATGGGTAACCTTACAGGAGGGATGACACGGTCAGATTTGCTCTGAAGCTCTGCTATTGAAACTGATCGCCTGTGACATGTCACGAGGGAGACACATTCCATGCTCGCCTTGTTGACTCAACTGGGTTGTCCTCACCCTTGGGGCTCAGATTAGACCCCAGCTCCTCAGAGAAGGGCTTCCAGACCCTAGGGTCTCTCTCCTTTGCGCACCTCCAGCCCTGGCAGTCTGTCCCCCGGCTGGCACCCAGCAGCGGTCCACAGATGGCTCCTGGCTGTCCCACAGCATCACACTGGGGCACAGAATGGAGAGTGACTCACACTGGCACCTCTCCTACTTGTAAAACGCTGGTTGCGTATCCATCATCTTTGGTTTTTCTGCTAGAATTACTCCACGAGGTTCATCGATGGGGAAACAGGCTCATGGAGGTGCAGACCTTCTCCAGGGTGAGGGCTGGGCTCTGCCACACAGGGGGTGGACTTGGGGCATTAGATGGCTTTGGGCCTGGAACTCTTCCTCATAACCGCTGTGTGCAAGGCTGAGTGAGAGGCATGGGGGGGTGGCAAGTCCCCTCATCTCTCTGGGACAGTTTCTTCTTGGGGATAATGAAGAGGTTGGAAGGGATGGGTCTGGGTTTTCTCACCCCACCCATCAAATTCATCCTTTGGATTTCAGAAGTTTCCAGCCCATTGTCTACTTTCTGTGTCTGCCTTTGGCTCAGAAAATAGTCACCACCACCCTCCCTGGAGCCCCTGCGATTACAGCCTCACGCCGTACTCCTCTGGATCCAGCACAAGTAATTAAGCATTTGTGCAATTAAAAAAAATTTTTTTTAATGTTTTATTTCTTTCTGAGAGAGAGAGAGAGAGAGAGAGAGAGACAGCATGAACAGGGGAGGGAGACAAAGAGAGGGAGACATAGAATCCGAAGCAGGCTTCAGGCTCTGAGCTAGCTGTCAGCACAGAGCCCGACGTGGGGCTTGAACCCACGAACCGTGAGATCATGACCTGAGCCCAAGTCGACTGCTAAACGGACTGAGCCACGTAGGCGCCCCAGTATTTGTGCAGCTAAATGTCCCGTGTCTGCCTTCCTGCTTGGACTGTGCGCCAGCAACAACGGGAGCCATGTCTGTCTCCAACTGTGTCCTGCAAGAGATTAGCACTGGGCTCAGCACATAGTAGGTGCTCACAAAATTGAGTAGCTGTTGTTATGAAATAAGGCGGCTGGGGCGGGGGGGGGGGCTTGGCAGCGGCTGGAGTGGAAGGAGCCCAGCCGGCCAGCAGGGAGCCAGCGCTCTCAGCCCCTCCTTACTCTCCGGCTGCACGGTCTCTCCATTTCCCCTGAGATGGGGCGAGACGCCCCAGACCCCAGGCCGCTCCCCTCCGGGGAGAACTACAGTTCCCAGAAGGCCTCGAGGGGCGGTGCCGCCGGCGCTCGCTCCGCCCGAGCCCGCGGCGGAGCGCAGCATCATGGGAGTTGTAGTTCAGCCCCTCGGCCCAGGGCGCGCCACCGCGGGCGCGGACGTGCGCGGAGCCGCTGGGAGCCCGCGGGCGCGCTGTCGACGGGGAGCGCAGGTTCCCCTCCCCTGTCGGGTCCCCAAGCATGGAAGGCCCTTCCGATTAACCCTCATGACGACGGGGATCCGGGGACGGCTCCGTCGCGTTCTCCAGGGCCCTTTAAGGGGCGGGGCCGGGCGCCTGCCCCAGCCTTGACTCACCCACCCTCCACTCACTAACCTCAGCCCCCGGCCGCGTCCCCACCCCGCCCGTTTTAAAACCCGTGATCTTGCGGAAACCTTTCCATTCTCCGTTGGCCAAGCACTTACTGTCGCTGTGTGTCTGGCCCGTTGGGTACACAGTACTAACGGTCAGGGTGGGTGGGACAGGGGAATCACAGACGTTCAGCCATCAATAGCACATCGGATGACCCCCGACAGAGTGGTGGGGAGGGCGGCACAGGGGTCTGAACGAGGCCCCACGTGCGGTCAAGGCCTCCACAGGACAGACCGGATCTGGGTTGGCCAGGTCTGGAGCAGGGAAGGGCGTTCCTTGTGAGTTTTTGGAGAAACAAGGGGTGGGGGGCGGTCTGGAAGGCAGAGAACAGTGCGTAAGGGGCCGGTGTGAGAATTTGGTGAGACAAGTGTGGGCGTCCAGGGGCGCTGGAGCCATAGAGAGGGGTGTCTGTTTGGTCTCAAATGAATGTGAATTTCTCGGGCAGGATGGCTAGCCCAAGCTTGGCTAGAGCTCAGCGGCAGGGCCTGACTCAGCCCCCACCCGGCGTCCCGGCCTGTCCCTAGGGGCAGGGGGCATCCTGAGGCAGAGGGCCAGCAATAGGAGGCCCCCCAGGGTGTCCTAGGGCTATCCCGGGGGACCCCGCAGGGAGACAGGGAATGGGGGGGGGGAAGGTTCAGCATCCTTGTTACTTAGAGGGGAAACCGAGGCTCTTGGCAAATTTCTGCTGAATGAGCCTCTGTGTGAGATCCAAGAAAAGCCTTTTCTTCCTCAGCCTCTTCAACTGTCGGGAGCCAGCCCTGGGAAATCAGGGAGGGTCATGTTCACACCCTCCCCCCCCCCCCATTCCAGATGTGGCAGAAGCAGGAAGGATTCAGGCCAGATGTTGGGGGTCCCGCAGGCCCAATGAGTTGCCTGGGGGTGGGGGCGGCTGTGATTGGAGCTCCGTTCTGGACAGCGAGGTCTAACTGGGTTGCTGGTCTTGTTTTCCCTGCTCTGGCGCGGTGGCCAGGGGACTCTGGGGGACGCGCTCTCTGGCTCTCGTCACATGTAAGAGAAGAGCAGGAAGCCCAGGCCTCAAGGCTGACAGCACCTGGGCTTTGCTTCCACGGTAACCTTGGCAAATTGTTCTTAGCCCACTCAGCCGGCCTCCCTGCCAGTAAGCCAGCCTTCCTGCCTGGCCTGCCGGGTCCTTACTTAGACTCCTGGGGGGGTGTTTGGGACACTTGAGGAAGCTCAGCAGGAATGAAGGCCTGGCACCCCATCGGGTGTTTGTGCTCTGGGCAAAGATGGGATCCTCTCCCTGTGGGCAGGCTCCCCAGATCAGAGGCCTGGCTGGCTGTGGGTTTGTCTTTGATTAATGAAGAATAGGGAAGGGCCGCCTGGGGGGCTCAGCCGGTTAAGCATCTGACTTCAGCTCAGGTCATGATCTCACGGTTCGTGGGTTCCAGCCCTGTGTTGGACTCTGTGCCGACCGCCAGCTCAGAGCCTGGAGCCTGCTTCGGATTCTGTGTCTCCCTCTCTCTCTGCCCCACCCGTGCTTGCGCTCTGTCTCTGTCTCTCTCAAAAATAAACACTTAAAAAATAATAAAGAGTGGGGAAGCCAATCAACTGCCCCTTCGCAAATGCAATTCAGACGCCAGGGGAAAATATCTCTCCAGGCTTGGGGGTGTTTTCATCAAAATGCAGGAGCACACAGGAAGGTGCTGGCTGGAGACCCCTGGCCCCTGCCGGTCCCTGGCGGGGACTGCACATTTGTGCGGACTGAGAATTTCAGTTAAGGGGTGCCTAGGTGGCTCAGTCGATGAGATGGAGCCCACATTGGGCTCTGGACTGACAGCGCGGAGCCTGCTTGGGATTCTCTCTCTCCCTCACTCTCTCTGCCTCTCCACCCCACCCCCCCCCGCCATCTCTCTCTCAAAATAAATAAATACTTAAAACAACAACAACAATGAACTTTGGGTGTGTGGGGCCATGAGGAGGGGCGGGGAACGACAAGGGTCATATTGGTCCCTCCGAGGTCCCTTCCCCAGGGATTCTTGGGCTTCTGAGGAATGAAAGTCGTCTGCACCTGAATCCTCACCCCTGTGGGGGGATTCTGGGGCTGATATTCTGGAAACCAGATGGTATTCCCGGCTGTGTGGGAATCTCTGGGGAGGCTGGTTGGATGCAGATTCCCGGGCCCGAGACCCTGCCGCAGAGGGTCTGGGAGGGGCCCGGGGATGTGGGATTTTCAGCAGCTCCTGAGGCAGAGGTGCCGGAGATCAGAGCGCTCAGACCACTGCGCAAGAGCGGAAGGGAAGCAAAAAGCGTCGGGGACACGGCTCTGGGGGCACCCTGCGTCCAGTCCCAGCTCCGTCTTGCGGTATGACCCTAGGCAGGTGACACCCCTTCGCGGCCCCTTGTCTGTGAGATGGTGATGACACCGGCCGCCTCCCAGGGTTGCATGCGGCCTGAGTGGTGCCCAGTCCACGGCAGTTATTATTGTCACTGCCCTGCCCTGGATTTTGGGAGGGGGGAAGAGGAGAGAGCTGCTTCCGAATGTTTGTACTGCCTCTAGGTCCAAGTGCACACCGTGGGCTCCTGTGCCCTTCCCTCCTGCACTGATGGAACCCCCCCTCTGGAATCAGGCCTCTTGCTGGATCTGGGATGCTGCCCAGGGAGGGCGTGGGGGCCAGGTATCCCTTGGGGAGGAGGGTTGGAGGTAAGGCTGCGGCGTCTCCTCTTCCAGACAGCCCTCCCTGACCGCCCCCCGGGGCTGAGGGGCCAGCCTCCTCCGCGGACGCCTTCTGTGGGCCATCTGCTCTGGCTCTGACAGCGGCGTAGCTCCTAGTGATGTGTTTACTTGTTGGTTTCCTCTTTGGGGCTGAGTTCTCCGAAGGGGGCCCCCTGTGCCCCCCGCACACTCCCCGAAAGCAGCGGGTTTTGCTCCCTCCGACCCAGCCTGCAGATCCACCTCTCTGGGGGTGAGACTGGGAACATGGTGGGGGGCTGTTGTTTCTACCTGCCCATCACCCCCCACCCCCACCCTCTTCCTGAGTTCCTAGGTCACGTGGTTCCCCAGCCTCCATTGTGGATGAGCCTGTGTTGCTGGCCTGGCCGTTCCTGGCCAGAGGGGTAGATGGGTGCCACCATGTGATGCAGTGTGATGATGTCCTGGGAACGTGAGGCTCTCTTCCCGCTGGCTGTCTAGGCTGGTGGGGGACAAGTCCTGCATTGCCAGAATCAACCACAGGGACGGGCTGGGCCAAGATGAAGCCCACACGGTGGGAAGCAGTGCAGAGAGACAGAGAGGAAAAGAGGTGGCATTGTTTGAACACCTGGATCCGACCATGCCTGCACCCGCCTGCCTGCTTTGGCTTGTGGCATTTTGAGTGGGTTTCTATACTTGAAGCCAGTTCTAACGGGTGCAGAAAGCATGTGTCACCCATCCGTCTGTCCATCTCCCACCCTTCCTTCCCACATTTGCTCAGCTCTTGCTCCATACCATCCTCTATTCTAGAACCTCAGCCTTTCCAGCTGGAGGGGGAGGTGACAGAGTGACGCAAACTTTTTGTTGCAGGAGAAACTAGGAGCTGCCCCAGAGGTGAGCACTGGGGGGCTATGGGTGTGAGAATTTCCGTGTTGTAGGGAGGATGAATCCTGGAAGGCTTTGCAGAGGAGGTGACCTTTGTGCGGGGCTTTGAGGCACAGGCAGGATTTCACTGCTTAGAGAATAAGAGCAGAAGGAGTCAGAAAAAGGCAGGTAGGGAAAACCAGGGCGATTTGAACCCTGCTGCCTGGGGCGGACCGGTTGGGATTTTAGGGACCATTGGGCCGTATGTAAGAGTCGTACTCATTACTACCGGTGATAACCCACCATCTGCATTTGCCCAGCAAGCACCCTGCTAGCACTTGATGGTGATTTTCTCATCGGCTCACTTCTTCTCCCTGTAGGGGAAGTGTGTGTATTAGCTCCATTTCACAGGTGAGGAAACTGAGGCCCAGAGAGATGACAACCTTCTCAAGGCTTTGCAGACACCGAATGGCCCAGCAGGTCTCTGACTTCTATTCTGAGTTCTTAACTGCTCAGGCCCACATGGGTTCCTTGGGGGGGGGGGGGTCCTCTGTGTTATTGGGGCGGAGACCAAA
Organism: Hyaena hyaena; assembly: GCF_003009895.1. Lineage (NCBI taxonomy): Eukaryota > Metazoa > Chordata > Mammalia > Carnivora > Hyaenidae > Hyaena > Hyaena hyaena. Next base: position 3,176,860 of record NW_024080670.1, on the reverse strand, counting down.
GATAAATCCCTGGAGAGTTCTGGAGTTTCCACGGGGAGGGGGGAGGGGGCTTGGCCTGTAGGTGGTTCCCAAGATGGGGCCAGAGACTCCGCGCTGCGATTGCTGCGATTGCTGTGGGCCCTTCCAACCCCTCTGCCCCGCTCCGGCCCGCCCTCCCCCACTTCCCATCTTCGCCCAGACAGCCAGAGGGATGGAAACATTGAGGGCATCATCTGCTCAGGTCTCTCTCGCTGAACGGGCTTCGATGGCTCCCTATTGCCCTTGGGTAAAATCTAGACTCTTCTTTGCCAACAGGCTCTTCATTCTCTGGCCCTGCCCACCTCTCGGCCTTTTTTCTGGGGCTCAGCCTCACTCTGAACCATGGCCACCCTCCTCTTCCGCCCTCCGTGGGTAAGGCCCCCTTTCAGTGGGGATTGGGGCCCTTTCTGGGTGTGCCCGTCACTCATTGTGACACTTTCTTTGCTGCCCTGGCACACGAGGGGCTCACGGTGGGTGGAGGGAATGCACGGTGGAGCTTTTTTGGGCTGTGAAGAGAAGCCCCCACTTCTTCCAGAACCACCTCATTTTCTGGGCACTGAATAGAAAAATGAGGAGAGAGAGAGAGAGAGAGAGAGAGAGGCAGGCCCTGGCTCACTCCAGAAGTTTGCTCACAGGCTTATCACCTGTTACAGCAGAGGTGACCCCTGGGCTGGCGGGGATGACAGCTGACCGCGCTGGTCGGTTCCAGTGTTCAGAGGAGGGGCCGGAGGGAGGGAAGGTGAGAGGGGAAGAGAGGCTCATTTCCTGCATGGACTGGGCCCATGACCTTGAATGGGTCTGCTGTTGCCCTTTGCTTGGCTGGTGAACTTGTCACCCCTTGGTGAGCCCTGTCCCCCTGCCCTGAAGGCCTCCGGACCCATCAGGCTCCACAGGACAGGCAGCTCCCTGAGGACCAAAGGTGTGTCCCACTTGCTCACTGTGGTATCCGTGACGCGTCGCTGGTGCCTGGTGTTTTAGTAGGTGCTCCGTATATTTTATCTGCACGTGGCAGGAACGATGGGCTGTGCGTTCACACTTCTTTTCCCTTTTTTAAAATAAAGTTTATTTATTTATTTATTCTGAGAGACAGAGAGAGAACGAGCAGGGGAGGGGCAGAGAGAGAGGGGATGAGACAGAGGATCTGTAGCAGGCTCTGTGTTGACAGCACAGAGCCATACGTGGGGCTCGAACCCGTGAACCGCGAGATCACGACCTGAGCCAAAGTCGGACGCCCAACCCACTGAGCCCCCCAGGCGCTTCTGATTGGGGAAGACTGGCCACCACAGTGGTCAGAGAACCTTAAATAAAACACGTTCACAGCAGTATTATTCACAAGAGTCCAAATGAAGAAACAGCCCCTGGTATCCACGGATGGGCAAACGGACCAGCCTAACGCGATTGGTCTGTGCAGACAAGGGAATATTATTCACCTTTCAAAAGGAAGGTGATTCTGGCTCTGGCTGCATTCTCAGGATGAGCCCCGAGGACATCATGCTAAGTGAGGCCACCAGATTCTCCGAGGTAGAAGGTAGAGTGTGGTTGCTGGGGGTCAATGGGGACAGAATTTCATTTTGCAAGAAGGATGGAGTTCTGGAGGCGGATGGCGGTGACGATTTCCCAACGGCGTGCGTGCACTCACCAAGCGGTGCGTGCACTCACCAGTGGTTAGGAAGGCACATTTCATGTGATGTGTATTTTACCCCAATAAAAGAATCGGGGAAAAAACCCCTCTTTCTACACTTTTTCAAGGGTGAGAGTGACTCTGCTCTTACTTCTCATGATGAAACTTTCCAAGCGCTTAACCAAAATTGGAGAGACTAGTGTAATGAACCCGGGTGCCCGTCACCCAGGTGCTCTAAGCCTCACTCGTGGTCGGGCTGCCTTCACCTCTGTTCCCACCTCTTCCGGTCCCTATTGACTTTGAAGCAACTCCCATATGTTATATTGTATTTTTTATCTGGAAATACTTTGGTACGCAGCTCTAGAGATATGGGCCTTTCAAAATGTAACACACACGCTGCAATACCTACACAAATACCTACCTACAAATCAATATCGTTGCATTTCTTTTAAGCGTAAGTATGTTTCACACGTAATTATGTATGTGGGACGCATAGGTAGTGTCATCGAATTTCCAGTGGGCTCAGTTTCTATTTAAAATATGAACACATATCTTTTTAATATAGTGTTTAGTGCATTCATACTCTAGACATTTAAGCTATAATCGTATTTATGTGTTTAATATGTAATCACACAGTACATGTCATATATACAACATGCACTCGGGCATAATTATTCTCATTTGAACCGGAATCTAAATTAAGGGCCACACATTGAGATTGGTAAGTGTTTTCAATCATTTCGTAAATAGGCTCCCGGACCCCATGGTTGTGTTTTTTTTTTTTTTTTCCCCTTGTAATCTGTTTGTCCTAGAGAGTGTCCCTTAGGCTGGATTTTGCTGACTGCATCCCCACGGTGTATTGTAGCCTGTTTTCTGGGGTCCTTGTATTTCCCGTAAACTGCCATTTGGGTCTAGAGGCCGGTCCAGGTTTGGGCTCGCTGTTTTTGGGGGGTGACAACTTCACGGGTGTGGGGGGTGTTTTGAAACCAGGCACAATAACATTTGTTTTTGTTTTTGTTTTAATGTTTACTTATTTTGAGAGAGAGAGAGAGAATGAGTGGGGGAAGAGGGGCAGAGAGAGAGGGAGACACAGAATCTGAAGCAGGCTCCAGACTCTGAGCCGTCAGCATGGAGCCCGGCACAGGATTTGAACTCACGAGCTGTGAGATCATGAGCTGAGCTGAAGTTGGACGCTTAACCCACTGAGCCACCCAGGCGCCCCCTCTGTTTTTTGGGAGCTCAGCAGCCAGTTGCCCATTACCGCCTGAGTCCCTTATTTGCAAGGGGAGTGGAGATAGCCCGGTGCTGTCACTCTGCCCGTTTGCTGGGATGCTCCGGCTCTGTGTTCCGGCACTGGGTGATCCCGTGTCTAGGATCGTAAGGCAGATGCTTGAACCTTTCCTTTTATTGACCGTCTTCCCCCTTCTGCCGCTTTTTTTTTTTTTTAACTGGCAGGAAGCCGAGGCTCTGGGGCATCATATAACTTGAATTTGGGGTCACAAAGCAAAGGGCCCCAGCGGACCAGGGCGGGAACCTCCCTGTTCCCACCCCCCACCTGCTCACTTCTACCCAAAAGATGAAAGGGCGGATGTAGTACTGGAAATGACCTTGGACCGCAGCCTTGACCCTCTCCCCTGAACCCCGCAGACCACCCTTGCTTGCCTTGAGCTCTCTGGGTCCTTGCGAGGGGCGAGGGGCTGTTGGCTCGGGTCCCAGTGAGCAGGGATCCACCTCTTTCCTTACATCTCGGCACCCCCAACTCCCCGTCTCCCTGTCTCCCTTTGGCCTCTTCTCCAGGGGCAGCCACCCCGTGTACGCCTGCCTCCCCTCCCTGTGATCAGTCCTCATGGAGGTAGATCCCTGGGCCCTTCCTGGTTCTCACTCTGTGTGCTGAGCTCCAGCCTTTTACTGATGTTCTTCAAAATCAAGTCTCAGGGCGCGTGGAGAGCTCAGTCAGTTAAGCGTCCGACTCCGGCTCAGGTCATGATCTTGAGGTTCGTGGCTTCGAGCCCCGCGTCCGGCTCTGTGCTGACAGCTCAGAGCCTGGAGCCTCTTCAGATTCTATGTCTCCTCTCTCTGCCCCTCCCCCACTCACGCTCTGTCTCTCTCTCTCGAAAATAAATATTAAAAAGTTTTTTAAAAAATCAAGTCTTGTACCTCCCCTGGTCACACTCTCTCTCTCCCAAAAAATAAATAATAAAATAATGTGCTTCATTGAATATAGTGGACATGCAATAAACTGTATATTTGTTTTTTTTTTAATTTTTCAATGTTTTATTTATTTCTGAGCTGTCAGCACAGAGCCCGAAGTGGGGCTCAAACTCACAAACCGCGAGATCGTGACCTGAGCCGAAGTCAGATGCTTCACTGACTGAGCCACCCAGGCGCCTCTATTTTAAAACTTATTTATTTATTTGGAGAGAGAGGGAGAGAGCATGAGCAGGGTAGGGGCAGAGAGAGAGGGGGAGACAGAGAATCCCAAACAGGCTCCACACTGTCAGTACAGAGCGTGATGTGGGGCTCGATCTCACGAGCCCTGAGATCATGGCCTGAGCTGAGATCAGGAGTCAGACACTTAACTGACTGAGCCACCCAGGCACCCTGATTGGACACTATTTTTTAAATGTTCATTCTCTCCTGTGACAGAATTATACATCTGTGTGACTTTGCAGTGATTCCCTCTGGCCTAGGCAGGTTATATTTCCCCAGCCCGCTGACGTGAGGGCTTGGCCATGTGACTTGCTTTGGTCACACTGATATTAGTGGCTGTGACAAGAGCATTGGCTTGAAACGTGGCTGGGGTTTTGGCTTGCCTGCTTCATCTTTCTGCCATGTGCTACAAGGCACAAAGGGCCCAGGGTGCTGATGATTCTAGAAGGAGACCCCCATAGGTCTCAATCTGATCCGTGGCCTGGAGCTAAATCAGGTCAATCCACAGAATGGAGCTGAGCCAGCCCAGCTGACCTGTTGACCTATAAGAGAGGGAGAGAAGTACAGTAAGCCATGGGGTTTGTGGGATGCTTGTTACACAGCAGTATCGTAGCAGAAACCTGACTCATTTCCATGTATCGTGATAGTGGCCACTACACACTATCATTTCGAGGATTCAACAAGGCAACCTTTCAAAAATATATTTAATAAGGGTGCCTGGGTGGCTTAGTCGGTTAAGCATCTGACTTTCACTTAGGTCTTGATCTTGCAGTTCATGGGTTCGAGCCCCGCGTCGGGCTCTGTGCTGACTGCCAGCTCAGAGCCTGGAGCCTATTTCAGAGTCTGTATCTCCCTCTCTCTCTGACCCTCCCCTGCTCACGCTGTCTCTCTCTCTCTCTCCTAGAAATAAATAAAAATATTTAAAAATATATATATATTTAATATATTAAAATACTTGTTAAAGTCTGGCATGTAGTCACTCGAAACAAATAGTAGATAGTATTAACCCAAGATTGTCTCATGTAAAAATGTGTGTCTCAATGTATATGATGCTGATACATTTATTTAACTTACGAGCATTATTTTCTTTTCTCTAAGCCCGAAAACAGAATAACTGTGTTACTCCAAAGCTCCAAAGCCTGTGAAACTGATCTGATCTCTGAACCGAAACATCTCAACACCGAGGCCCTCCAGTCCCTCTGGTTCCCACCCAACCCGTGTCACCCTCGAAGGATTGCTTGCCCTTTTCTTGAATGCTTCTAGTGATGGGGAGCTACCTGCCTCACATACCCGCCTGCTTAATTTCTGAATCTCCCTCATGGTGAAGAAGGATCTCTTACTTTCCTCTGATGCCAGGATGATTCTCTTGGGCAGGGATGGAAGTTTTTAACAATTTTAAAATTTATTATTCTTATTATTTTTTAAAGTGGGCTCCAAGTCTAGAGTGGGGCTCGAACTCATGACCCTGAGATCAAGAGTTGTATGCTCTACGGGCTGAGCCTGCCAGGTGCCCCTGGAGATTTTTAGTGGATTGTTAATAGCAAGAGTACAGGCTCTGGGGTCCCACACTTAGTGCTGTGTGACCTTGGGCAAGTGGATTCAACTCTCTGGGCCTCAGGGTCCTCTGTAAAGTGGGATTGGGGGAGATAATAAAGAATACACCTTCCCAGGATACACGGATCCCCTCTTGCTATGCAGGATTATTCTCTCATCTTCCCCCTGTACTTTACGTCTCTCTTCTCGAATTTTTAACATTACCCACAATTTTCCGGGTTGCTTTGGGGTGTGGTGCCGGAGAAGCTGTCTGTCTGTCTGTCTGTCGGCCGAGGCGCCCCTCGGGGCATATGTATGTCTCAGCAGTTGGTTATCAAGAGTTCACGATGTTCGGGACTCTGTCTAGACCCTTGGCGCGGCAGCCAAGGCTCTGTCCTCCTGGGGCCCACATTCTGGGGGCGGGACGGGCCTCAGACTGGAGGTAAGTGTCATGGAGGCAGTTAAAGCAGGGAAGGGCATGTGGAAGGGGGCGGTCGGGCAGCCTCGAGGCATTCGAGGCATTCGTTCTTAGAAGAGAAATGCAGGGGCGCCTGGGTGGCTTAGTCGGTTAAGCGTCCGACTTTCGCTTGGGTCATGATCTCGCGGTTCGTGGGTTCGAGCCCCGCGTCGGGCTGTGTGCTGACTGCCAGCTCAGAGCCTGGAGCCTATTTCAGAGTCTGTATCTCCCTCTCTCTCTGACCCTCCCCTGCTCTCTCTCTCTCCTAGAAATAAATAAAAATATTAAAAAAAAAAAAAAAAAGAAGAGAAATGCAATGTCCAGAGCAAGCAAGGGGGGCGGGGCTCCTCCTCCCTTCTCCCTGCTCCGGCCCAACTGGAGCGTGCTCTTCTGCTCTGGGCATCAGTTGCCCCTTAGTGATGACAGATGTGAAGGACACAGGGTCAGAAGGAGGAGGCCTGGATGGGGGAGGGCACAGGGAGCCACATCACCTCAGCGATCGTGAGAACGGCTGCTGTCTATTAAGGCAGGTTCAAGGTTGTGCCCTCTATATGTGTTTTCTCTATGCTCACAGTAAGGAACATCTTGCTACCCTCAGACCCAGATCACAGTGGAGCTAACGGAGGCTCAGGGCACAGGGGTGACCTGCCCAAGTTCGCACGGAGAGTCACAGAAGCTGCAAAGTTGGAGCTTGGGTCTCTTGGGCCCCAGAGCTGATGCTTAGGGCGTCTGTACCACCGTGCGCACGGCCGGACGCCTGGGCTGGACGGTGGCATGCTGGTTAGGGGTATTGCAGCCACTGCCCTCGGGGAAGAGAAGCCCTGGTGTGTAGCATTTACCGAATTCCGTGGCGCCAGTGCCCTCGTGGTGGTCAGTTTCAAGCTACGGAAGAGAATTTATGGGAACAGGATGTGGCGTTTGGCTGGACCGAGGGGGAGTCAATGAAACAGGCTCCAGATTCTGCAGCTACAAATATGAGGGTCTAGGAGATGCTTGAGGAACCCCCCGGAGTCGTAGCCTGTACCTGTCACTCCCTTGCAAATGTTACCAGAGTTCCTGCGAAGGCATGGCTTGTTCAGGCCCCGGGGGCCTCTGCCCTCATGGTGTCCCCATCCGGGAGCTCATGTCTCAGAAGCAGCCACCAGCATGTCCAGCCCATCGCAGTGGGCTCTCTCCGAGGTCAGGAAAGGGCAGGTGGCATCGAGGGGCAGGGCCATGTCGCAGCGAGGAGCCTGGCGCTGGATACACACGCCTCTGGGTGGGGTCGAAGCCCTTCCACTCACCAGTGTGTGATCTCGGGTGTGACGTCCACCCTCTCGGGGCCTCAGTTTCTCCCTCAGGCCCGTGCAGAGGTGAGAAGGAGGAGCCGTGAGGCCCTCTGGGTTTGGCCCTTCCTCCACCGGCACTGCGGAAGCCCACGGAGCTCCCGCACGCGCTAGCCCGCCTCTCCTCCCTGCTGCATTGCTATTTAAAGTGGCGGTGGCTTGGCTCACTCTTTTTTTAAAAACCATTCCCGTACTCGAGCCGAGTCCCACAAGGCCAGCTGTCACCACTAAAAATGTCTGTCGTGTGACAGTCACCAGTAAGGAGGCGGGAGGAGCCAGGAGGCCCCGGACAGGACCACAGAGTGACTGGATTTAAAAAAAAAAAAAAAAAAAAAAGCAACAACCCAGAAAACAACACTGTTTGAAGAAATAGAAGATGGGAGGGGGCTGCTTTCTCTGGTCTCCCCAGCCATCCTTCATGAGCTGCCTGCTGGCCCGGCTGTAGGGCTGATGGCAGTGAATGCCAGGTCGCGTGGTGGCCAGGCGTGCCGGGGCCCCGGCCGACGGGCCAGGCTTTGCCTCTCTCTTGCCCCAGCCCCTCCCCATGCCAGGATAGGGGTCTTCCCAGCAGCCCCCCTAGCTGGGCCTCCCCCTGTCATCCGCATCCCACTCACACAGGAAACTGGGGAGATGATTTGTCCGAGGCTGACGTCCCAGTGAGGCCGAACCGGCTTCCCAGGGAGGCAAGGAAACATTTGATGAGCCCCTCCTGGGTCAAACTCTTCTGTGAGTTACTTTTCAAATAGTTAAACGTTCACAATAAATTTGAAAAGAAGCCTCCAGTTCCCTGTCTTGCAGGTAGGGAAACTGAGGCTCACAAGGGGGAGCAACCGCCTAAGGTAATAACGGGTGGGGACGGGAGCACAGACAGGCTGGTGTGACTCCTGGCTTGGGACGCTCTTACGGTGTGATCGCGAGCAAGTGATTCTCTGGCCTTGACCTCCCCAGCTATGAAATGGAGCAGAAACACAGCTGCTTCCCAAAGAGATTGTGAGGACGAAATGAAACCAGGTGTAACAAGAAGTGGGTAAGGTGACTGGGGGATAGAATGTTCTGGAAGGTCAGGAGCTGGGACTGGATCCAGGGCTGTCAGATTCCAGAGGCCGAGTTCTTTCCACCACATGTGTGGCCTCTCAGGGCTGCTGGGAGGAGGGCCTGGAAGAGCCCTGGGGTGGGTTGGAGGTGGGAGGGGGTTACCCCTGTTCTGCCCACCCCCAGAGTCTAGGTGTGGCCCTCTTGGGCCCTTGGTGAGGGGGCTGTGGGTTTCCTGACCACTGACCCGAAACTGTAGCTTCTCTGATGGGGCCCCCTGGCCCTCAAACTTTCTGGAACATCTTATAGCAGGAACGGTGAGCAAGCAGAGACCACATGACAGAGACTTTTTGAAAAGGGAAATTATACAATTAATGGAGAAAAAAAAAATCCAAAGAAGATTTTTGTGTCTCTGGAATTGTTTCCTCCCTTTCCCCTGGGTTCCCTCGGCTTTACTTCTTCCTCCAGCTCACAGAAATAGGCCCAGGTAAGTCATTTACACTTTAGTGATAATTATAGTAGCTAATATGTATTGAGCATCTACTCTATGCAGTAATACTTCTAGGTGTTTTCTTCTTAAAATGTTTTGCCTGTCCCTCTGAAAGTTATGTGTCCATCTATTAATAGGTCTTTTTTCATTCAACAAACATTTATCGAGCAATGATGGAATGCCAGGTTTAGTCCTAGGTGAAACATCAGTAGGCCCTGGAGAGTGTGTGGAGGTGTGCATAGTTGGGCAGGTGGGAGTGGCTCTGTGACGATTTTCACTTTCCCCAGGGACCTATTAAGCACCTCTGACACAGCCCTGGGACAGGACTAGCCCTGTGTTCACAGAGTGACATTCCAATGTAAATGACACACAATAATTAGTCAAATACACACCTTGACTTAAAAACTAAAGCAGGTGAAGGGTGAAGAGTGATGGAAAAGGGGCAGCTTTAGTCAGTTGGTTCAGGGAGAACCTCTTGAAGAAGGCTGAGAGGTAAAAAAAACCACATTCATCCATTTATTGATGCATTTTTGTGTGTGAACATAGAGTGAACATAGTTCAAAACCCAGAAGATGAAAAGCTGTAAAGGGAAGCCCCTCCCTCCCTCTGACTCTATCTGCTTGGTTCCCTGTCCCAATAATTACTGTCCTTAGCTTTAAAAAAATCTTTCAGAGTTTCTTTAGGAAAATATAAGCAAATACAAATATTCTAATCAAACACAAAAGTCAGCACACAATTGGTACCAGCATTTGGACTGAGGCCTTAATGAGAAGGAGTCAAACCAGGGAGAGTGTTTGGCAGAGGGTGGGCAAGTGAGCCAGGGGCTGGGTGGCAGACAGTCTGAGGGCACAGACATGGGCTGGGCTTTCAGCAGCTGGGGCCAGTTGGCCACAGTGAGAAATGGCTAACAGCTAGGAGGCCAGTGTGGATTGTCAGTCATGGTGTGCCTGGACGGGGCACAGGTTTCATGTGGCTGTTGTGGGGATGAGAGCAGGTGCAGGCAGATGGCTGGGAAGTTGAGAATTCATGCACAAGAGCTACAGTTCAGTGAGTGTTTAGTGGGTGCCAGCACGCATGAATTTTCCATTAACATCCTGGGAGGCAGGTGCTATTATTACCTCCCCTGTGCAGATGAAGGAGCTGTGGCACAGAGAGGTTGATTAGCCTGAGGAAGGTCACACAGGCAGTGAGCTGCAGGAGTGGGACAGAATAGTCTAATTGGGGAGGCTGAGATTTTAAATCCTGTACCCACCAGCCTCTCCTAATTGCTGTATGGGGCACCAGCAGAAAGTTGAAGGCCACACAGCAAAGAAGGGATGGAGGTGGGTCTTACCCTCATGATTCAAGATGCCAGAGCTCCAGGCTCTCCACCAAATGGGCAATGACCCCCACCAGACCTGCTGTACCAGAGTCACCTGGGTTGGTGGTCAAATGCAGATTCCTGGGCCCGGGCCCAGACGGACTGAATCAGAGCCTTTGGACACGGGGCCTGGGAACCTGCACTTGAAACCAGGAATTCCTTCCTCACCCCTGCCTCATCCCCTTATACAATATACATCCTGGGATTCCAAGTGGTTGGGGATGGGACCCCACCCACTGGCCCAGCTCACACCTTTCCCATCTGGGGTCGAAGCCCAGCCCAGTCCCTGCTGGGGACACTGGGGACAGCCGGCAGCCGTGCACACAGGCTGGTCCCTGCAGGCCAGGGTGGAGTTCTGAGTCTGGCTTTGCCTCTCGGTCCAGAAGCTGGTTCCGGGTGGCCGGCTCCCTCCCCCCTGGGCTGCCAGCCCCCTCTGCCCTGGAGCACAGCCCCTGCCGCACTGCCTTGAATGAGTCATCCCATCTCTCCCACTGCAAATCCTCAAGGGTAGGACCCCCCCCGCCCCCCGCCTTGCTCAGCTCTGACCCCCACTCCCCGCACAGAGCCTGGCACACTGTAGGGCCGGGTCAGCCTGAAATGAACCCGGGCCTCTGGGGCTCCCTGTGTGTATAGTCTGTCGCCAACTCCCCCCAGTTAACACTCATGATACTCTGCGCCCACCCACAGGTGGCTTCTTCCTTTACAGAAGAGAACGCAGGTGAAAGCAGCTAGTGTGGGGCCCCCTGGGCTCCACCTCCCTTCTTCCAGCTGCCAGTGACGCTGTCTGAGCTCGTTCACCCCCCCCCCCAACACCGTGGACCCACAAGGCTGTGGGTATCCTTGCAGGGACAGAGCTGGCTTGGACCCAGGCTCTTGGACTCACATTCCAGTGCTCCTTCCAATTCTTCCTGAGTTAATTATTATTATTATTTTTGGAGAGAGTACAAATGAGGGGAGGGGCAGAGAGAAGGGGACAGAGGATCCAAAGCAGGCTCGGCGAGCCTGACGCGGGGCTCGAACTCACCAACCGTGAGATCATGACCTGAGCGGAACTCAGACCGTCAACCGAGGGAGCCACGCAGGTGCCCCCTATTCCTGAGTTAGCTTTGCGGGCGTGTGTTTTCCCCAGTCTGAGGCCGGCCGCCCTGCTTCTGTGGACCTCAGTTTTCTCATCTTTGAAACAGGGCCACACACGCAGTATCACTTGTGGGTCACGTGCTGTGGAGGGGCCTTGGCAGTGACCGGACAGGACGAGGGTGCTCCGCCAGTGGTGGGTCCTGCCTTCCTGGTTGTTAGGGCCGTGGGTTCCTGGGGCTCCCAGGACAGAAGGCGCCCCGCGCCCCAGGGGAGGTGGCTCGATGCGGGCATAAGGCCAAGAAGTGGGGAAGCCAGCATCCAGGCCCGGGCCTGCTTACCCTGGGCCTCTGTTCCTTCCGATGACACTAGAATCACAAGGGACCCCACGTTCATCCCTTCATTCGTTTATCCATTCAGCAAGTGTTTACTGAATGCCTGCTGTGTGCCTCTCCAGGGGCCTCTTCCCAGTGGGGACAGATGGCTCTGAGCCAGTCCCGCTCTCCCCCCGCCCCCGGCGTGTGGGGGAGGGGCTGCGGAGGCCCCCCACGTCGTCTGTGTCCAAGGGCCACGGCCGGGCCTTCTTCTCCACATCTGGATGGGGGCCGGGCCTTGCAGGGTGGGGAGAGCCCCGGTGCCCCCCCCCACCTCTCCCAGGGGCAAGGAAGGTTTCACAGAAGTGACGTTGGGCTCAAGCCTTGCAGGGGGAACAGGGTCTGCTTGGAGCTGATGGTGTGGTGAGAAGGTGCCAAGGGCCTGGGGCACTTGGGTGGGTAGAGGAGGAGGAGCCCTTGAGGGAGGTGGGGCTGGGAAGTGACCCGAGTCGGGCGCAGGGATGGTTTATCTGGGGGTACTAGGGAGCCACTGAAGACACTTGAGGAGGAGAATGACCAGGCAGGGCTGGCAGCGGTGACAGAGTGGACCAGAGGCCTGGAGGCCCAGAGGAGGTGGTGCGGGCCACCTGGCTCTGTTCTGTCCTCCGGTGGGGCCCCCTCTGCCCGCCTGGGCCTGGGGGCTCGCTCGGGGCCCCTCCCCCTGCCCCAGGTGTACCAGCCCAGCCTCCTCTCCCCAGAACCGCAACTGCAGGGGCGGGGGCGGGGCGGGGCAGGCCAGGAGGCCGCTGCTTAACGGCAGGCTCAACCCCTCTCCTCTGGGTGCTCCCCTAAATCTCGAAATAAATTAGGCAGAATCAAAATCAGACTCTCTTCATCAGGAGAAATTACTCATTTCAAATATTTGCAGCCGCTTGAACTGAAATTTAGCGAGATGAGGACTTAGATGAATAATCTGGGGCCTTTTCAAAGACAGTTCTTACTCAGCGGTTTTCCTGATTCCTGAGCGCCCCCCTCTCCCCCCAGCCCCCTCCCCATCAGAAACCACCCTTCTGTCTTTTCTCTTGGGCTCCCTGCCTTCACCCCAACCCTGGTCTATTTCTCCTCCGTTTTTGTCTCTCTTTCCTGGATTTCATTCGCTGTATCTGCAAGGATTCGTGGAGCGCCTCCTCCTGCCTGGCTCCGGGCTTGGCCCCCGGCTTGGCCCACCTGGAGCATGGGGGGTCCCCGCCTTGGGATTTGTCCTGTCCGCAGGGAGGGCATCAGCCCCCTTATTCGCCCTGAGCGGCGCTCCTTAATATTTGCAAAAATTTCCTTTCCACACTTTTAAAAAAGAAACCTTATATAACCAGCTCTCTGGAGGCCCTTCGGAGGCTAGGAAGAAAATCTGGAGAATTCCACCCCCTCCCCTGACCCCCTTCCTCCTCCGCATGGGCTTGTGGCCTTCGGGATGGGCGGTGTTTGACGAAAGCCAGGCCCGTGCTCGACCACCCTCAGCCGCCGGGGCCCTGCAGGAAGCGGACAGGCGAGCTGGGGTGCCCCGGAGGAAGGCTGTGATGAGAAAGCAGGAGGCTGCGAGGGCTTTCCTGCCCTGCTGTTCTTTGAAAGAAGCTTCCAGACTGGATGTGGAGGCCGACCATACTTCCTGGCTCCCAGGGTTCTGGGCTGACGCGGCTGGGGTGGGAAGAGGGGGTGCTCTGTTCACATGAGGAGTGTGTGCAGGGGGAGGGGGCAGAGGGAGAGAGGGGTGAGGATGGGGATGGGGAGGAGGAAGAGCAGAGGAAGGGGTGGTTCTGGCAGTGAGTGCAGGGCGGGGCAGAGACGTTAACCCCACTTGGGAGCAGGGGCGAGGCCTGTGTGAGTTGGTGCCTGTGGGGAAACTGGGGGGTCTAGAGTCCGATGCCCCCGGGTGCCCCTGTGGCCCCCAGATCCTGCCCCTGCACAGTGTCACCCACCTTGGGTCTCCCTCTCTGCCACGAGGAGCTACTTTCAGTTCCTGCAATGACTGCCCCAGGGCCTTAGCACATGCTGTTTCCTCTCCTAGAATACTTTTCCTTAACCTGGTCCCCTTGCTGGTCCTGGATTTTCAGGTGTCAGCCGGGCTGGCACGGTGGCCCAAGAAGCTTATGTTGCTCGATAGGCAGCTGGTCAAGCCGGCACCAGGAACAGACTAGGAGTGGGCGGTGTGTAGATGCGGCTGAAGCCAGGCACACGGGGGATCATTGCGTGTGTGTGTGTGTGTGTGTGTGTGTGTGTGTGTGTACAACACTCAGGCCAGAACCCTAAGGGGCGGACATTTAGGACCTTCAGGGGAGGACCAGGTTGTAAAGTAACAGCCTGACGGGCATTCAGGGCAAAGATTTTAGAGGTCATGGAATCTCTGTCTGTCTGTCTGTCTGTCTCACACACACAGATGTGCATCTACTTAGGGCCTAGAGTGTTGCCCCCTGTAAGACCCCCGTGTGTCCTTGACGGCTCATACCCCCCTTTCTCCCTTCCTGGTGACCCCGGTCTTAACTCTTGAAGAAATCACTTCCCTGCCTTTCTTTAGACTTTGATGTGTATCTAAAGGCCCATGGTTTAGGCCTTGTGAGGAGGAAGTAGGGCGCCGGTGACTTCCTCCTCTGAGCAATGGGTCCAGCGAGGGCCACCACGGTGGGAGGGGAAGGAGGAGAAACAATAAAGGAACAAGACTTTGCGCTTCCTGATGGCTCATGGGTAAGTTCTAGGGATGGAGCTCACGGAGCGTCAGTGCTTCACTGTGACCCGTGGCGCTGCGTGGACCACACCAGACGGAGCCTCGGGGTGGCCAGGCCACGCTCCTACTCTCGGCGGAGCTCGTGAGCTTCCTCCTCCTCCTCCCTCCATCCCGCAGGTGTTTGCTGAGCACCTACTGTGCGCCATGCTAGGTGCCGGGGGCGGGGGGCGCAGCGGTGAGGCAGACAGGCCATCTGCCCCTCCCCCCAGCGACGGGAGACAGCCCCCAGCACTGTTCCCCAGGTAAGTAAGTGAAACTGATCTGCCCCCAGTGAGAAGAGACAGGGCGTTCAGGATGTGGGTCACTTGGGGACCTGGCTTGTGCAGGGCGGTGGTGAGGAAGGTCGGCCTGGAGCAAGTCTTAGATGATTAGGTGTGAGCACTCCGCACATGGCACCCCCCAACCCCCCAGCCCTGGCTGCAGCTGCTGTAATCCCTTCTTTCCCAGGGATTCCGCAAAGCAGGGGTGTCCCCCGCACCCCCTCCCCCTGCCGCGTGGGTGAAGGCGGGGGCAAGGCCCGCCAGCTCTGCCCAGAGATGCTCTGGGGAACTCTCTGAAGTCAATGGTTCAGCTGTGGGTTCAACTTGAAACGTCATGTGAGTTTCTGGGCCCTTTTGATCTAAAACCAGGGGTTTCCCACCCATGAAGGAGAGGAAATGGGGAGGAGGCAGAGGCTTAAGCCAACACGACATGCCTTTTAGTCTGAAGCCTGTGAGGCAGACAGGGTTCACGGACATGGCTTGGGGAGCCGCGGTGGGAGGGACCGAGTCCGGAGCATGGGGCCTGGCACAGAGCTGGGTGCCACCACCGTCTGTGAAATGAACGGAGGGGCCGTGACCGTGCGAGCTGGCCGCTGCTGGCTTCTCCTGCGGAGGCTGGCGGAGGCACGAGCAGGCTGCACTTCGGCCCAGGGCACTGGGGAGCCAAGGATGACACTTAAGGGAGGGCATGAATAAAGACCTAGTAGGGTTAGGGTTGCTACGTAAGAGAGAGCACGCCAGTTACATTTAAATTTCAGATAAGCAGTGAACAGTTTTTTAGCATAAGTATGTCCCAAATATCGCAAGGGACATGCTGGCATCGAACATTTTGTTTGTCTGAAGTTCGGGTGTGACGAGGCACCCTATGCGTTCATTTGCTAAATTTGGGAGCCCTGGAGGGAATGACCCTTTCCCAGCCTCCTTTCGGCCTCCTACAAGGTGTGAGATGCAGACAGTGAAGGGAGGAGGCCGCGGGCCAGCCTGGGCTGCAGCACGTGGGGGCCGCCTCAACCCTGGCCTTGACATTAGGACTTCTTCCTGAAACTGAAGGCAGACTGGTGGGACCACGGAGGGGTGAGCATTGCCGGGTGGGGCCTGGGGTCCGGGGTAGGAACCCACCCGGGTCTCTCTGACTTCAGGGCCCGGACTATCAATCCCAGGGATTGATCCTGTGGTTCTCAGTTTAAATGTCACCTCCTTCGGGCGCCTGGGGGGCTCAGTCAGTTAGGCATCTGATTTCTGCTCAGGTCGTGATCTCACGGTTCGTGGGTTTGAGCCCCGCGTCAGGCTCTGTGCTGACAGCTAGCTCAGAGCCTGGAGCCTGCTTCGGATTCTGTCTTCCTGTCTCTCTGTCCCTCCCCAGCTTGAACTTTGTCTCTCTCTCTCTCTCTCTCTCTCTCTCTCTCAAAAATAAATAAACATTAAAAAAATAAAAAAAAAATAAATGTCACCTCCTTGGGGAGGCCCTCTCCTCTCCCCCAGGCTGATTCCTCCATTGGATGCTTTTTAATTTTTTTTTAATGTTTTTTTTATTTATTTATTTTTTATTTCTAGGAGAGAGAGAGAGAGAGACAGCGTGAGCAGGGGAGGGTCAGAGAGAGAGGGAGACACAGACTCTGTAACAGGCTCCAGGCTCTCAGCTGGTAGTCAGCACAGCGCCCGACGCTAAGCTCAAACCCACGAACCATGAGATCATGACCCAAGTGAAAGTCGGATGCTCAACTGACTAAGCCACCCAGGCGCCCCAATTGGATGCTTTTTAAAAAAAGACTTTTCCCCCCAATGTTTATTTGTTTTTGAGAGATAGAGAGGGACAGAGCATGAGCAGGGGAGGGTCAGAGAGAGAGGGAGACACAGAATCTGAAACAGGCTCCAGGCTCCGAGCTGTCAGCACAGAGCCCACCGCGGGGCTCGAACCCAGGAACTGAGAGGTCATGACCTGAGCCAAAGTGGGACGCCCAACCGACTGAGCCCCCTGGGTGCCCCCAGTGCATGCTTTCTTGGCACCTGAGCTGCCTTCGAGGGTCACAGTTAATTGCGCGGTTAGTGGACGGTGGGTGCTGAGTGGCTGTGTGTCCCCTGCTAGCTGTGACCTGGTGTCTTGTCCTCAGCTGTAAGGGAGACACAAGGGAGGCTTTAGAAGAGACGTGGGTTGGGGTGCAGCCCTGATGGCAGGAAGCTGGTGCCCGGCTTGGGAGGTGCTATGGGCTGGAGTCCCCCTCCCCTCCCCCCGCCCCCAGTTTACATGTTGAAGTATTGAAGGTGACGGTATTTGGAGACGGCGCCTCTGGGAGGTAGTTAGGGTTAGATGGGGCCATGGGGGGGCCTCACGATGGGATTAGTGAGCTCCTAAGAAAGAAGAGAGAGATCATTCTCTTTCCATAGAGACGCATCCAGGAAGGCCATGTGAGCGCCCGGCCAGAGGGCGGCCATCTGCGAGGCAGAAGAGGGCCCTCGCCCCCCGCAAGCCACACCTGCACCTGGTCCCGGCTCCCAGCTTCCGGACCTGGACCCACGGGCAGCAGATGCGCGCCAGGGAAGCCCCCGGGGCTGTGGTGTTCTGCTGTGGCCGCCTGGGCTGACCGCGGACGGTCATGGTGGGCACACCCACTGGGGTCCTGGCGGCCAAGATTTGGGGGTGGGGCACAGCCGGCGTGTCTAGGGAACCTTGCGTCCGTCACAGCTGGCTACCCCGCAGTGGGGGTGGGGGGCAAGGTACAAAACAGCGCAAAAGGGGGGGGGTGGTGACTGGCTGAAGTGGCCTGGGGCCCTGGATGCATTTGGACTTGGTGACATTTAGGGACACTCTTGGTTCTGCTTTTAGATACTATGATGAAAACATCCTTTGCCTAAATGGGAATTTACTCTCCCTCCTGAGCTGGCTTTGAGAAGTGAAGTCTGCCTATTGTTTGGAGCTCCTTCGGGGGCCCGACCTTGAATCCTTCAGAAATGCCTTTAGCTGCAGGTATCAGGAAACAACCAACCCCCCAGAGGCTTAAACCATAAGACCAATGAAATTTTCTCTAAAAAAGACGAGGACTGGTGTTTGCAGGGTTTATTTAGCCACGGAGGCAGATTCAGGACCCTGATTCTCTTGGTCCATCTTTCATGGTGACAACGTGGCTGCCGCAGCTCCGGGCCTCACCCTCATGGGGACAACGTGGCTGCCGCAGCCCCAGTCTCCATGTCTTCACTGGGCCACAGCTCCAGGTGGGAAGGAGAGGATGTGTGTGAGGTGGGAGGCACGGTGGGGGAGGTGAGAGAGTGCTCTCCTCCAGGGCTTCTCCCCTTTCATCGGGGAGGAAGAGACCTTTTCCTGGAGGCCCCTGCGGGTTTTGCCTTCTATACCATTGACCAGAACATGGCCCCATGGTCTCTTCTGGTTTTAAGAGATGCCAGGAAAAAACAGGAACTTGGATTTTTAGGCTCTGCGACGGGAGGCGGGCAGGGCAGAAAGTGTTTGGGAATGGCTGGGGCTGAGTGGACCCTCCCTGTCTGTCCGTGTCCCTTGCTCCAGCTCGTGACTGTCACCTTTCCAGGCCAACCCCAAACATTACCTCTTCTGTGAAGCTGACTTCCACCGGCAGCTGGTCATGGCTTCCTCTGCCCCCCCTCCCTCCCCCCTGCCGGGTACAGGGAAGGGGGGACATTGTGACCAGAGTCCCTTCCTCTGAGCATCTCTATTCCTTTTTTTTTTTTTAATTTTTTTTTAATGTTTTATTTTTTTCTAGGAGAGAGAGAGACAGTGCAAGCAGGGGAGGGTCAGAGAGAGAGGGAGACACAGAATCTGAAACAGACTCCAGGCTCTGAGCTGGCAGTCAGCACAGACCCCGATGCGGGGCTCGAACCCACGAACCGCGAGATCATGACCCAAGCGAAAGTCGGACGCTTAACCAACTAAGCCACCCAGGCGCCCCTGAGCATCTCTATTCCTGAGGACAGCTCATGGAGAGCGCGGGAATGTCTCACAGACTTGAATGCCGGGACAGGAGTGTGGTTCCCCCAAAGCAGGAGAACATTGGACCCCCTGGGCTCTTTAGGGATGGTCACCAAAGTGGCACGTCCCGAATTTTCTGTGTGTTTTCAGGTTTTTGTCATTTCACTTCACAGCTTCCACCCTGGCTATCCGGAATTCATCTGGAGCGCGGCCAAAGGAACGTCAGGGTCTGTGGCTCCCGGCGGGTCTCGTGATGTCTGCCCTCTGACAACACCCAGCCCTCCTCCCTTTCAGCTCTTGCTGCTGCTGCTTCTTCTTCTTCTTCTTCTTTTTTTTAAAGTTTATTTATTTTGAGAGACACAGAGAGCAGAGGAGGGGCAGAGAGAGAGAGAGAATCCCAGGCAGGCTCCGTGCCGTCAGCACAGAGCCCGACGCGGGGCTCTAACTCAACAACCGTGAGATCATGACCTGAGCTGAAACCAAGAGTCGGACGCTTAACCGATCTGAGCCACCCAGGCGCCCTTCATACTTCTGCCCTTCCATTTTCCAGCTCTGTTTTTATAAAAGAAGAGAAAATGCAATAAAATGTTTTGCGGTTCCTACTAACAACTGTTGCTGTCAAAGATGGTGAGGCAGAGGCCCAAGCGCTGGGGATGTCCGTTTGTGGGCCAGGTGCACGGGGACCTCTTAACTAACCTGACTCCAAGTCGGGGGAGGTCGAGACCGCCGCGGTCCCCACTCTACCAGCGAAGGGACTGGGACTCTGGAGGGTGAGGCCACCAGGTCCGGGACCCGCCCCGAGTTCACACTGCTGCTCCAGGTGTAGATGGTGGCCCTCGCCTGCCTGACGTTCCGCCTGTGACCTCGCGTTCGCTGGCCAACGGGCAAGAGATGAAGCGTCATCTGTCCCTTCTGGGCCGACGTCTCTTCCCCTATTTTGGTGACCCGGAAGGTGGCGTCTTCCAGATGGGGAGCTACAGACGGGGGACCCCCCCTGGCCTGGGTTCCTGAGTGATGGTGTGGAGCGGAGCAGAGCTGTGGAACGTAGTGAGGGAGGAACTTTCTGGCTCTCACACTGCCCCGGGGGGAGCTCCGTCTCGGCTGCCTGGACCTGCCTGAGGCAGCTACACAAGATATTCTCGATGTCGCCTTCTGTCCGCCCCAGGACGTTGGCAGGGCCTTCGGCTCTGGGCTGGCACGGCGGGGCCTCCCGGAACCTGGCGGAGTCACGAGGAATCTGGGCGCAGCTGGGGGCCCCCTGTGGGCACGGCCCTGGAGCCGCTGCTTCTCAAAGGCCCCAGCTGCTGCTGGAAGGGTGGAAGGGACATCTGTATCTGTCCCGCACCAGGCCAGGTGCCTCGGCTGGCGCCAGAAGCCAAGCGTCACCTCGGCCAGCGACGCAGTCTGCAGCCTCACCCCTGCCGTCCCCCTCCACCTTCACCATCCACCGATGCCATCCGCTGGCTGGGGCATGTCCGCCTCGTGAGCGCTCTGTCTCCTTCCCCACATCTGGACCCTTCCCCCTCCACCACCAGGCACGGCGGTGGGGGGCGGGGTGCGCAGAAGGCCTTAGGGCGTGTCCCACTTTCTGCTCGAACTGCGAGATCATGACCTGAGCCGAAGTCGGACGCTTAACCGACTGAGCCACCCAGGTGCCCCTACAGTCAGAAATTCTAACCCAAGTCTGAGACCCCGAGCCCTTGGGTCATGGCTGGCCTGAACACCTCCGCCCCTGACTTTCTCTTAGCTGCGGGCTTTAGAATTTGTGGGCACAGGAATGAAATTTACACGAAATAGGGTCTCCTGTAGTTAGAATTAAAACTCCCTCCCTCTGATATATTCCCTTATTACTGGGAACTACAGCCCCAGTTCTTGATTTCGGGGCCAGAGAGAGGGCCTAACCATCAAGTGAAGTATATGCTAGAAGGACCCTGTCCCCTAAAGGATGTGCAAGCGTTTCAAAGACCGTAAACCTCACTCCTTCATCCTTCCAAACCATATCCCCGGTGCACCTGCTCTGGGCCCTTTGCCGCCCGTGGGACCTGATACGATGAACGAGAAACTTTGCCCGGTGGCTTTGGGTCCTGTGGGTAAGATTGCTGGGTGTTTGTGATCCTCAAAGCTCCGGGTGACCCTGCTCAGGGGTCCGGCAAAACCATGTGGAATCCCCACTCAGTAATGGGTGAGTCATGGTCTTCACCTTGGAAGGCTGTCTGGAGGGAGAGTCTCGTGAAGGTCACAAATGGCCCAAGAACAAGAAAGCCCCCTATGAAGCCGGCAATTGTGACCCCATTTTACAGATGAAAAGGGTAAGGCTCAGAAGGAGCAGCCACTTGCCCAAAGTCAGGCAGCCGGCCGTGGCTGAGCTGGGGTTAGAGTCAGGCCTGTCTTGGCCTTGACCATCATGTGACACGCAGGACCACCACCCAGGGTGGTTCCTGGGACACAGTGGATTACCTCCTAGGGGTTAGGGTCCTGGTGGCAAAGAGAAGCCAGTCCCCCACACCCCCACCTAGACAGGCCTTTGTGTAAGGTGCTTAATCAGCTGCTGGACCCCGAGTCTCCCCCAAGAGCTTTCACTCTGCATCCCTGGCTCTCATCCGATGTGGCAAATATCTCCCTCCATCTCTCATCATTCCCCCCCCCCCCCTCCCGCCCTCCTAGGAAGCAACAGAGAGGCTGCTTCTGGCTCTGTGCCCCCAAGGGCAGTGTTTGACCCAGCCGGCTTCTCGTCCCGCTCCCTGCCTCTCCGCTCCTGTCCAGGTAGTGAAATTCTAAACAGGCACATTCCTGCTGCCCAATTTTCATTAATTGGATCTAAAAGGGTTTCTATTTTCTCCCCAACACTGATTGATCCAGCCGAGGTAAACAGCACCTCCAAAAATGGGGGTGGGCGCTGCTGCCGAGCAAGATGGGAGGGCTAATGTTACTTGACATTTACTCAGGGAGAGGAGGGGAGGGAGGTGAGTCACACGCCGGAGCCTCAGCCCACGGACTCTGTGGAAATGAGCAGCCACGAGGCAGGCGGGAATGGGAGGGCTCCGGGAAGCTTCAGCTCCTCCGCTCTCAGCTCTCACGGGCTTCGGGGTCCCCTGGGGGGTCCTGGCTCCCGGAGGAGAGGGTCTCTGTCCTTAGATGGCTGTGCATTGAGCTCTGGAGGTGAGACCCCTGAGGACAGCGCGCTGATGCTTTCCTGTTTGTGCCAGGGAGAGACGTGAATGGAAGCTTCTCTGTCCGTGGAAGCCCTCTGCAGGGTGGGAGGGAGCCAGGCGGGGGGGTGGGAGGGAGCGCTGCTTGGTTTCTTCACCCACCAAATAGAAAAAACGAAAAAACAAACAAACAAAAAACCCCACAAAAAACCCATAAACAAACCTTGCCAAGCAATCTTGGCTTCTGACTGCCTCAGTTTCCCAACTTGGTGCTATGCCCCCCGGAGTTTGCAGGAGGCACAATTAGGGTCTGGGAATCCCAGCTGAAGGGGAGCAGCTGTGGCTTTCAGCACCAGGATGGAAAATGGAAACCAGGTGACTGCTGGCTTCGCCGCTGACACCAGCCACGGTCACCGACCACATGAGGGGGGGGCACAGTCACCACTCCGTTTGTCCAGCAAGGGTTGGCTCAGCACCTGTCATGAACCAAGCTCTCCTGGCTGCTGCTGCTCCAGGAGGGAACAGGCTGCCCGCTCTGCCCCCCGCCCGGCCTTGCCCTCTCCCACCTGGGGCCCCCCAGCACCAACCCCCACTACATTCCGGAAGCACAGGCACTGGGCTCTGCTGGCCACCGCCTGGTAGATCTTCCCCTTCTGGCCGCCTGCCCTTTAAAGCTGATTGCACTGCCTCTTCAGCTGGGAATCCTTCCTGTCTCCTTCCGCCCAGGAGACTCCTTTCCTTTGGGTGCCAATGGCCTTGACTTTCTGGGATGATCACATCCCAAACGGAGTCCATCCACCCCCAAACCTGCTCCTCCCATTCCATCTCATCTCAGTTGGGCCCCTCCAGCCATGCAGCCCCCTTCAGCCAGACTTGGCCTTCACCCTTGCCATCTCCGTCCCCTCCTCCATCACAAAAGGTCATGGCTAAGCCATCCCGGTTCTGCACCCCCCAGCCTCTCCCAGACCTGTCCACCCTTCTCCTTTCCCATTGCTGCTGATCTGGCCACCATCATCCCAGCGTTTAGCTGGCTGCTCGGCCTCCGGTCTGGTCCCTGCACTGCATTCTCCACTCAGCAGCCCTAGTGTCCTTTCACTGCTTAGAAGACTCCAGGAGGGCGCTCGTTCCCAGGGCTCCTGGCTTTCATGGTTGCTGCAGAGAAGTTGGCTGTCAGTCTAACTAGGGTTCTCTGGATTTTCTTGTTTTTTTTCTCTACCTGCTGCTAAGTGCGTTCTCTCCTTCCCGTTGGATTTCTGCAGCTTCGCTCTGATGGATTCAAGTTTGGATTCTTTTTCTTGATCTCTCTGGGGACTTTTGGGGTGTCTTGTATCTACGGTTTGGTATCTTCTATCAGTTCTGGAAATTATCAGCCATTGTCTCTTTTTTTTTTTTTTAATTTTTTTTTTAATGTTTTATTTATTTCCAGGAGAGAGAGAGAGACAGCGTGAGCAGGGGAGGGTCAGAGAGAGAGGGAGTCACAGACTGAAACAGGCTCCAGGCTCTGAGCTGGCAGTCAGCACAGAGCCCGACGCGGGGCTCGAACCCACGAACCACGAGATCATGACCTAAGCGAAAGTCGGACGCTTAACCACTAAGCCACCCAGGCGCCCCATATCAGCCATTGTCTCTTAAACAATGTCTCTACTACTTCCCTCACTTCTAGGGCTCCAGTCAAACTCTGTCTTTCCTATTTTCTCTGTCTCTTACCCTTTCCTTTTGCCCATCTCTGTGTCTCTCTGCAGTACAGTTGGGAAATTACCTTCTGACCTAATTCTTTCTTTGGTTGAGTTTAATCCATTCTTAAACCCGTCCATCGACGGCTTTCTGTGCCTTATTATTTTAAAATATAATACATGTGCATGAAATGCATAAATTATCAACATATAGCTTTGCAGTAGAGTGAAAAGCAAACGTGCAGTTTAATGAATGATTAGAAATCAATCTAATTGATTAGTGTGTACAGGACCATGACCACTAGGTTGAAGAAATAAAGTCTCTGAGGTTTCTTTTTAATGTTTATTTATTTTGAGAGAGAGAGAGAGAGTGCGAGTGAGGGAGGGGCAGAGAGCGAGAGGGAGACAGAATCTGAAGCAGGCTCCAGGCTCTGAGCTGTCAGCACAGAGCCCAATGTGGGGCTCGAACTTATGAACTGTGAGATCCTGGCCTGAGCTGAAGTTGGACGCTCAACCGACTGAGCCACCCAGACGCCCTTGAGTTTTTGTTTTTTAAGTAATCTCTACCCCCAACACGGGGCTCGAACTCACTCCCCCAAGATCAAGAGTCGCACGCTCCACTGACTCGTTCCCTAAAGTCTTTGAATTTTATTTTATTTAAAAAAATTTTTAATGTTTTATTTATGTATTTATTATTTGTTTCTGAGGGAGAGAGAGACAGCATGAGCAGGGGAGGGTCAGAGAGAGAGAGAGAGACACAGAATCTGAAACAGGCTCCAGGTTCTGAGCTAGCTGTTAGCACAAAGCCTGACGCGGGGCTTGAACCCCCGAACTGTGAGATCATGACTTGAGCCTATGTCGGACTCTGAACTGACTGAGCCACCCAGGCACCCCTAAAGTCTCTGAATTTTAAACTTCAGTTATCACAATGCTCATTCCTAGGGCTTCTGCTTTTTTTTTTTTTTGTCAATTTGTTATGTCACTTCTTATAGTTTTGTTTTCCAGTGATGTTTCACGCTTATCTTTTTTTTATTTTATCTATTTAAAAAAAATTTTTAATGTTTATTTTTGAGAGAGAGAGAGAGACAGTGTGAGTGGGCGAAGGGCAGAGAGAGAGAGAGAGAGAGAGAGAGAGAGAGACAGGGAGATGGAGAATCCGAAGCAGGCTCCAGGCTCTGAGTTGTCAGCACAGAGCCCGACGTGGGGCTCGAACTCACAAACCATTGAGATCATGACCTGAGCCGAAGTCGGACGCTTAATCAGCTGAGCCACCCAGGTGCCCCTTTTTTTTTTTTTTAAAACAGGGTAAGCAAGGTGGTATGTTAATTCCAATATCTGAAACCTTTGCAAGCATATTTGTAAGTGTTTTCATTTGTTTGTTTTCTCACGGTGTCTTATTTTCTTGTATGCCTAGTTTTCTTTGTCTATTGATCACGGTATTTGAAAAATTGAGCACAGGGATCATCTAAAGCTCGGGATGAAGTTACTTCCCTCCATAAAGGAATTTTGTTTGCGTCAGACACACACTTGGCAGGCCGACCTGTCTGGATTCACCTTACCCAAGCTTCAGTGTCGCGGAAATAGCTGAGTCATTCAAACCCAACTGTGTTTCCTCAGAAGAGCTGATCTACTTCTGATCACTCTCTCCGGAAGACTAAGCCCTTGGGGTCCCAGCTACCTGTGGGAAAGAGTCTTTTGTTAGACTGTGGGCCCTGGGCCTTTGTTTCTGTCCCCCCCCCCCTTTTTTTTTTCCTTCTTGCAGCTGGCAAAGAGAAGGCTCCTCTGGGCTTGGAAAATGTCCTTACGCAGAAGAAGCCTCCATGTTCATTCCTTGCTCTGAGTTCCTATTTTCCCTTTATTTTATTTTTAATTTTTAAAATGTTTTTATTTATTTATTTAATTATTTATTTATTTTTATTTCTAGGAGAGAGAGAAAGAGACAGCGCGAGCAGGGGAGGGTCAGAGAGAGAGGGAGTCACGGACTCTGAAACAGGCTCCAGGCTCTGAGCTGGCAGTCAGCACAGAGCCCGACGCGGGGCTCGAACCCACGAACCGCGAGATCATGACCTAAGCAAAAGTCGGACGCTTAACCGACCAAGCCACCCAGGTGCTCCTTAATGGTCTTTTTTTTTTTTTTTATGTTTTTATTTATTTTTGAAGGAGAGACAGAGAGAAACAGAGAGACAGAGAGTGAGCTGGGGAGGGACAGAGAGAGAGGGAGACACAGAATCCAAAGCAGGCTCCAGGCTCTGAGCTGTCGGCACAGAGCCCGGTGCGGGGCTTGAACTCACGAGCAGGCAGATCATGACCTAAGCCGAAGTCGGATGCTTAACCGACTGAGCCACCCAGGCGCCCCGTCCTATTTTCCCATTAGGTTTTTGGTTTGGAAATGTCTCATTCTTTTGTAAATGTTTAATGCTTTTGCAAATATATCTGTATCTCTATATTACGTACAGATGTTTCAAGTTAAGTTACCTTAGAAGCCAGGTCAGAATAACCCAGTCCACCCCTCATCAGAAGCCTGAGTTATCTTTCTAAACAGGAGATCTGGCCACATGTCTGCTCTGTTGAGAAGTGTTGACAGGCTCCTGCTGCTCTTCAATAAAGATCCCCCCACCCCACTCCCCACTTCAGTCACACTGAGCTGTTCTGGTCCCTGAGGGCCACTCGCCTCTGGGTATAGGTGAGTGCTATTTGGTTCCTTCAGGCTGAGCTGCCTTTCCCCATCTCTCGGCCTGGCTAAGTCCTGCTTGCCCTCTAAATCTCGTCACCTCTTCCAAGAAGCCTTCCCTGACTACTCCACCCTAACCTTTTCCTAGATCAGGTGACTCCTCTGGACTCCCCCAGAGCTTTGTACATCCTCCATCACAGCACTGACCATACTGGCTTGTAATTATCTCGTTCCCTGCTTGTCACTCCATTATACTGCGGGCTCAGCTAATATTTGTTGGATGGATGGTTGGATGGATGGATGGATGGATGACTTCTCACTCCTGCCCTAACCTTGTTAGGTTAGGTCAATTGTTCCAGCTCTTTGGACACCCATCTCTTACCCCTAACTGAACTGGCAGCGCCTGGACAGAAGGAATATTCTTTCTTCATTCCCCCTCCACTGCACGCCCCCAGTCCTCTGCACAGAACGGCTCCAGGGTCCTTCTAGCATATACTTCACTTGATGGTTAGGCCCTCTCTCTGGCCCCGAAATCAAGAACTGGGGCTGTAGTTCCCAGTAATAGGGGAATATATCAGAGGGGGGAGTTTTAATTCATACTACAGGAGACCCTGTTTCGTGTAAATTTCATTCCTGTGCCCACAAATTCTAAAGCCCGCCGCTAAGAGAAAGTCAGGGGCGGAGGTGTTCAGGCCAGCCATGACCCAAGGGCTCGGGGTCTCAGACTGGGGTTAGAATTTCTGACTGTAGGGGCACCTGGGTGGCTCAGTCGGTTAAGCGTCCGACTTCGGCTCAGGTCATGATCTCGCAGTTCGTGGGTTCGAGCCCTGTGTCGGGCTCTATGCTGACAGCTCAGAGCCTGGAGTCTGCTTCAGATTCTGTGTCTCCCTCTCTCTCTCTCTGACCCTCCCCTGATCACGCTGTCTCTCTCTCTCTCAGAAATAAATAAAACATTAAAAAAAAAAGAATTTCTGACTGTAAGACCTGGAGGTAGTAATGTAACCACGTATTCTGCCCACTGTAACCTAGAGGAAGCCATGTTATTTATCTCAGAGCATTCTCTGACATGGGGCATTCGCAGCAGAGAAAACCCACGTTCCTTCCTGCCCCTCTGTCTTTGCTGACTCTGTGCTCCTTTCCAGAATACCTTCTCCCTTCCCAGACTAGTTACATCTGCCTCGTCCTACAAGGGGTGGGGTGGGGGAGCTTGGGCCGACCACCCTGATCCCTGCAGGCCTTTGCTGGCGTCGTACTCTGCCATGTGAGGAGCACAACATTCATTAAGAGAATCGGAGGCTGTTACGTGTCTGACCTCAGCTCAGGTCATGATCTCGCGGTTGGCAAGTTCGAGCCCCGCACCTGCTGTCAGTGCAGAGCCCGCTTCAGATCCTCTGTCTCCCAAGCACTCATTTGGAGCACTGATTGAGCACCTCCTGTGTGCAGGGCCACATGCTGGGGACACAGTGATGGGTGAGGACCACAAAGCTCCCCGTTCTCTTGTTCCCGGGCCGTGTCCCGGACGCATCAGCAGAAGGAGGGCTCTTAGAAAAGCTGTTGGCTCGTCTGGCCTCGTGGTGGGTCCCATCTCTCCCCCCACCCCATACCTGGCTGCCCCTCGGAGGAGGGCGGTGGGACTTATGTAGGGTGTATGTGGCATGTCCTTCACCCCCTGGGAGGCCTGTCCGCGGAGGCTGCAGAGCAAGGACAGCATTTTTGAGGGCTGGGGATGTGGGCTCCCCAGAGCCCGGCTTGGGACCTGGTGTGCTGAGTGGTAGGGGGACCATTTCAGATGCAGGGGGAGCCCTGGAGGAGAAACCTGTCTGACAGGCGGTGCAGGGGTGGGTGTAAGTGAGGGGGGTGAGGGGGTGGGGCAAGGTAACAAGGCACATTTGGGGCAACCAAGGGGGACCATCCAGTGAGGTGGCTGGGATTTGGGGGTGAGCGATGACAGGTTAACCCCCCTCCCCACCCCGCCACCCACCCCCAGGCCTCCAGCAGCATGGGGACTTGGAGCCTGTTCCTTGGGGTTCCGGAACACACAGACCTCATTTCCCTCCCACTACCTTCCCTGGAAGGAAAACACTCAGGGACTTGGTTGAACCTTGGAATTAATTTCATTCAAAGTGTAGCCCTGGCGTCTGATCATGTGGGACTTTCATAATAAGATTACTTAATCACATGCTTACTCCGGGACAAGGGAGGCGCGGCCCGGGGCTTGTGGGAGAGCGCCAAGGCCCCGCCTCCGCTTCCCAAGGCTGCACCCCTGCCCCCTCCCCTCTCCTCCCCTCCCCTCCCCACAGGCATTGTGGGATGGAGCCCCTTGGCATTCGGGGCTGCCAGTTTCGGGAATGGGGCGATGATGGCAAGAGGAAAGACGAGGCATCAGATGAGCCTGATGGCCCAGGAGCAAGAGCCTCGAAGGGTCCACCGTTTCTGTCGCAACCGCGAGGTGCTTGGAGCAAGATCTGGGTTACATGGGTCCCTCGGCGCCTAATGCCTGGCGGGTTTTTCTCATTGGCTCTCAACGACCCCCCGAGGATCTAAGACCCCCCACCAGGGCGGGAGGTCGTGCCTTTGTTTCACCAGTGCCTGGAACATGCTAGAACGAATCAATGATTCTCTGTTAGCCTTAAGTCCAGGCTGGGGACCTTCTGCTTCTTTCTGTGTCTCATGTGAGGGCCATGAACCCACCTCCCCATAAAACAGAGCGAGAGTGGCCGTAATGCCTTCTGGGCAGGACTGTGATGTAGATGGGGTGTGGCATTCGGGGTAGGACCCTGGCGCGGAGCTGGGCACAGCGAGCGCTCCACGGTGTCTGCCGAAAGT
Source organism: Hyaena hyaena (assembly GCF_003009895.1). NCBI lineage: Eukaryota > Metazoa > Chordata > Mammalia > Carnivora > Hyaenidae > Hyaena > Hyaena hyaena. The sequence goes on along the minus strand of NW_024080670.1, from coordinate 3,147,914 downwards.
GGCATTTGGGGTTCACTCCTCCACCCCGATTTTGGTGAAATTTCAGGCTGATCGTGGTGCCTCAGTTCCCCTTCAGCGGAGGAGAACATGAGGGGGCCCCCAGGAGCCCGCTGGGGGACAGAGCGTGACAGAGAAACACACTCCCACTGGCATCTACAGGGTGGAGGTAACATTCTTTCACTGTCATGTGCTTTAAAGTAGATTAAATGCGGGGCGCCCGGGTGGCTCTGTCGGTTAAGGGTCCGACTTTGGCTCAGGTCATGATCTCACGGTTTGTGGGTTCGAGCCTGGTGTCCGGCTCTGTGCTGACAGCTCAGAGCCTGGAGCCTGCTTCCGATTCTGTCTCCTTCTCTCTCTGCCCCTCCTCCATTCACACTCTGTCTCTGTCTGTCTCAAAAGCAAATAAACAATTAAAAAAAAATAAAGCAGATTAAATGTTTCCTCTGCGTTCCCATTCCTGGTCTCAGTCACTGAGGACGTCGGGGGTGTGTGTGTGTGGGGGGGGTGTGGATAGTTTAATGACCTGAGCCCAGTGAAGGACTGTGAGCGGCCACACTACTAGTTGGTAGACTAGAGGCCACGCCTCCTCCCCGCCTGGGGGGTGGGGGGGCAGCGGGAAAGAGGGTTTGCCTGTCTCCGGTGGAGGCGGCCTGGAGCTCTAGAAGCGTCTCTGTGCGGTACAGACAAGCAGACAAGAGCGGAGCCGAGAAGTCTGTTCTAGAATTCAGCTGTCACTCTGGACAGAGGCCTCAGGGCCATCTCTGCTTCTTCCTGGCTCCTCTCCTCGTATATCCCGCTGCTGCCCGTTCGCTCTATGCATGTCAGTCCGCATCGCCCTCCAGCCCCACAGCCACCACCCGGTGGGTCATCGCTATCTCCCTTCTGGAAGACTCCACAGAGGGGCTCGAGTGTTTGTCTTAGGCACACAACAGAGCCTGTCATGGCCCAGCTTGACCTGCCAGTGGTCTCCGTCCCCCTTCCCGCTTTCAGCCTGGGCTCCCCCAGGCTGGATCTGGCCTGACCCTCCACCCCGCCCCCCGCCCCACACCGCTGCTCACACCTGTCACACCCGCCTCTGGTCTAGCCTCCACCTCGGGGCTCCGTGCTGGTGGCTCCGCTATCAGAAATCTTTTCCACGCATTCCGTGTCCAGCTCCTTCTCAGCCGTGGGGTCCCGGTGTGAGTCAGGCCTCCTCAGAGGGCACCTCCCCAGCCAACATCCTTGAAGCGGGCCCCTCTTCTTCCGTTTCTCTTCCGGTTTGTCACTCGTGGTGCTACCTGCAGGCCGTGACCCTCCTTCCTCCCCCCCCGCCTTGTCCTTGTTCAAGGTCTGCCTGTCCCACAGGGGAGCATTTCCAAGGAGGCAGGGACCTGGGGAATCTTTGTCACCATTGAGCATGCACCCCCTTGCCCAGGCCCAACAGTGCAAGCTTCTCGAATAATGTAATAATGTTTTTTGATACAGATACACACTCGTTCATGAACCTGCTTGCTTCGTGGGGTTGTACTGAGCTCATAGGGGAGCTGGGCGCACAGAGTTCAGGCTTAAAGGTGGTGGCTCTTGTCACCCTCGCTGGCCTGGGAGCTTCTGGACACAGGGACTCAAGTCCTCAGTCCCCACGGCGCCTGGCACAGCCCAGCAGTGCGTGTGCTAAATGCTTGAATGGGAGATTTACAAGACAGAAACTGGGTTAGGGTCCTTGTGCTCAGCGATGGGTTTTGTTGCTTAGGAACCCTCCCACCCCCACCCTCAGAGGTAAGGGACTTCGTGAGTAAAGAATAAGCATCGTATGACCAGCGGAACAGCCTCTGCTGCAGACAGACAGGGAGGAGACGGGCTTGTGGGGTTTTTTAGCTCTGTTGGGGCTCAGCTGGGGGAGGTGCTGGCTCCCTGTTTGGGCAGAACGATGATTCATGATGATTTCCCCGGGATCTACAACGTACAGAAGGAGTTTAGGATCAGGAGATGGTCACTTCTGCAGTTTGACTCCAAAAGTCAGTTGAAGGTTGAGGGTACATGAGACCTGACCACAGCCTGCCTAGAAGCCCTGGGGTCTGGGGTTAGAGTCAGAATAAGATGGGCCCTTTGGCCTCTGAGAGCTGCCCAGGGCAGGGTCTCTGTGGATACTTGGGGTCAGAGCTATAGGTCATTGGGGTCCAGTCCGGTTCAAAGTTTACGTTTATGGCCAGCAATTCCAACAAGCAGATCTATAGACTTAAGGCAATGCTTATCAAAATTCCAGTTGGCTTCTTTGGTCAACAAATGGACACGCCCGTCTTAAAATGTGTAAGACCCAGAAAGTGGAGAACAAATTGGAGGACTCACACCTTCTGATTGTAATAGTTATTGTGCAGCTACAAGAATCAAGTCTGTGTGGCACTGGCATAAGGACAGCCCTTAGGTCAATCGAATGGAATTGAGAGTCCAAAAGTCAACACATACATTTATGCTTAATTGATTTACAAATTTTTTTTAATGTTTATTTATTTTTTTGAGAGACAGAGAGACACAGCGTGAGCAGGTGAGGGGCAGAGAGAGAGGGAGACACAGAACCTGTAGCAGGCTCTAGGCTCTGAGCTGTCAGCACAGAGCCCGATGCAAGGCTCAAACTCACAGCTGTGAGGTCATGACCTGAGCTGAAGTGGGACACTTAACCGACTGAGCCCCCCCAGGCGCCCCTGCTCAACTGATTTTTGAGAGGCTGTGAGACCATTCTGTAGGGAAAGAATAGTCCTTTCGACAAATGGTATGGACAGCTGGATACCGGCATCAAAAGGATGAAATGGGATCCCTACCTCACACCACACACAAAAGTTAACCTAAAATGGATCATAGACTTACATGTAAGAGCTTAAAGTATAAACCTCTTAGAATAAGATGTAGGAGTAAATCCTCGTGACCGTAGGGGTTAGGTATAGGACAGCAAAAGCACAGGGGCAAAAGAATAGATAAATGGGACTTCACCAAAATGTAAAATTTTGTGCTTCAAAGGATGCCAAGAAAGTGAAAAGACAGCCCAGAGGATGAAAGAGAAATTTTGTAAATCATGTATCCGATAAGGGACCTGTGTCCAGAATGTGTAGAGGGCTCTTCCAATTTAATAGTAAAAGACAAGTAATACAGTTTAAAAACGGGCAAAGGGTGTGAATAGGCATTCTTCCAAGGAAGACACGGAAATTACAATAAACACATGAAAAAATGCTCAACATCGTTGGTCATCAACACCATGAGATACTACCTTACCTCCAGTAGGATGACCAAAATAAAAAAGATGGGCAATAACAAGTGTTGGCAAGGGTGTAGACAAGTGTGCTTGTGAAATGGTACAGTCCCTTTGGAAGACAGAAGCTGTCTTTGGCAGGGTCTCAAAATGTTAAACACAGAGTTACATGTGACCTGAGAATCCCTCCTATATATAAACGCCCAAGAGAATTGAAAGGATATATATGTATTTTTTAAAATTTTTAAATGTTTTATTTATTTCTGAGAGAGACAGCATGAGCAGGGCGGGGTCAGAGAGAGAGGGAGATAACAGAGTCTGAAGCACAGAGTCTAGCTGTCAGCACAAAGCCCGATGCGGGGCTCGGACCCACGAACCGTGAGATCATTACCTGAGCCAAAGTCGGATGCTTAAACTACTGAGCCCCCAGGCGCCCCTGAAAGGATATATTTACACAAACACTTTTACACGAACGTTGATAGCCACATTATTCATAAGAGGCAAGAAGTGGAGAGCCCCAATGTTCACCAATGGATGAATGGGTAAACAAATACTATCTTCATACAATGGAATATTATTTGGCAGTAAAAAGGAATGAAGTCTGGGGGCACCTGGGTGGCTCAGTCGGATAAGTGTTCAACTTCAGCTCAGGTCAAGATCTCACAGTTCGTGAGTTCGAGCCCTACATCTGGCTCTTGGCTCTTGGCTCTGTGCAGAGCCCGTGTGGGATCCTCTGTCCCCCTCTCTCTACCCCTCCCCCGCTCACCTGTATGTGTGCGCTCTCTCTCTCTCTCTCTCTAAAATAAATAAACATTAAAAGAAAAGAGGAATGAAGTCCTGATACATGGCATAACATGATGAACCTTGGAAATATTATGCTAAGTAAAAGCAGCCAGTTATATAAAGTTACGTATTTTCCGATCCCATTTATATGAAATGTCCAGATTAGACGGATCCGTAGGGAGAGACAGTGGATTAGAGGCTGCCAGGGATTGGCATAATGGAGAGGGCATAACGGAGAGCGAGTGCTAACAAGGATGGGGTTTCTTTTTGGGCTCACGAAAATGTTCTGGCATTGTGGTTGCACAACTCTGTGAATACACTAAAAACCGTTAAATTGTCCACTTTATTTTTAAAAATTTATTTATTTACTTATTTTTAGTTTTACTTTTTTTTTTTTTTTTAGAGAGAGGGAAAGAATGTGAGCCGGGGAGAGAGGCAGAGGGAGATAGAGAATTTTAAGCAGATTCCATTGAGCGTGGAGCCTGATGCAGGCTCGATCCCACAACTCCGGGTTCATGACCTGAGTCGAAATCAAGAGCTGAACGTTCAACCAGCCGAGTCACCCAGGCGCCCCTAAATTGTTCACTTTAATTAAGAGGGTGAATTTGGGGCGCCTGGGTGGCTCAGTTGGTTGAGCGTCCAACTTTAGCTCAGGTCATGATCTTGTGGTTCAAGGGTTCAAGCCCCGCGTCGGGCTCTGTGCTGACAGCTCAGAGCCTGGAACCTGCTTCTGATTCCGTGTCTCCCTCTCTCTCTGCTCCTTCCCTGCTTGTTCTCTCTCTCTCTCTCTTTCTCTCTCAAAAATAAATAAACATTCCTAAAAAAGGGTGAATTTTATGGTGTGTGAATTATATGTCCATAAAACGGCTAGCTAACAAGGAAGGGGGCTCACTTTCTAGTTCACAGGAAATATAGGGACAGAGAAACCAGTTAAATGACACTGTGAGAAAGAAAACATAAAATCTGGGATGTGGACATTCAACAGGACAGACAGACGCAGTTTCTTTAATAAGTCAGTGACGAGAAAATAAATTTTCTAAAAAAGTAATGGGATATAACAACGGAATGCTGCGTGTCAGACATTCCTTGGCTCCTAATTCGAACAAATCACCTAGAACCTGACACTGATGAGAATATCAGGAAACTTCGATTACGCCCTGGGTAGGAGATGATGCCACGAATCGCTGTTATTTTTGCCAGGTGTTTATATGAAAGCACGTCCACATATTTAGAGGAACGTTGAGCTGGGTCAGGATGAAAAGACGTGTCCAGCACTGGCTTCAAATTAGCTTCAAGCAACAACACCAAAATCATCAAAAGGGGTAGACAGAGCAGGTGTGGCAAAATCTTAGCAATTATTGAACCTGAATGATGGCGTATGGAGATTTATCACATTCGTCTCTCTTTACTTGTGTGTGTTTTTGAAAATGTTCCTAATGAAAACTTTTTTTTTAAGATTCTTATTAACATTTTTTTTCAACGTTTATTTATTTTTGAGAGAGAGACAGAATGAGAGCCGGGGAGGGGCAGAGAGAGAGGGAGATACAGACTCCGACGCAGGCTCCAGTCTCTGAGCTGTCAGTACAGAGCCCGACGCGGGGCTCGAACCCACGAACCCATGAGATCATGACCTGAGCCGAAGTTGGACACTCAACCGACTGAGCCACCCAGGCACCCCCTAGATTTTATTTTTAAGTAATCTCTACACCCAACGTGGGGCTCAAATTCAAGACCCCGAGCTCAAGAGTCACATGTACTGCCTACTGAGCCACCCAGGCTCCCTGAAAGCTTTCTTAATATATACGTCTATACGTAGAACACCTGCTTGTGTGGACTCAGGCAAGCCGCTTCTCCGAAACTGGGTTTGCACATCTGGTAAAATAGGGCCAGTATCTGTCCCATTTTACAGATGAGGAGACTGAGGCTCCCCCTGTGGTTGTGGTGGCTGCAAGCTGCAGTTGTCACCTCTGGGGTGTGTGTGTGTGTGTGTGTGTGTGTGTGTGTGTGTGTGACCTCAGGGCCTCTCTGAGGCCAGCCTGAGGCCGTCCCAAGGTGGAGTCTGGGCTGTTCTTCGAGCCGGCTGCTGCTCTCACACAGGCCCCTCAGTCCGCTGTGCCCAGGTCACCCTCTGCCCCCCACTCCGGATGTCCGGGAGCCAGGCTTGGCGGCCCAGGCGGCCGGACAATGGGCCCTTTGGAGGCCCGGCCAGGGCCTGGGCCTTGGCTGTGGGCTGTGGCCGAGGCCACGACAGAGGGCCGCTTGTGGCTGGCCCTGGGGCTGCAGCCAGAAATAGGTCCTGCTAGGCGCGAGCTCCCATGGGCCCCCGCCCTGGGCTCGGCCTGGGAACGTGGGTATTTGTGGAGCTCAGGGGAGGAGACCGTCATCAGGAAAGCAGGACTATTTTGGGGCTTTTGGGAGGCGGGGAAGAAAACTGACCCCCACCCTCGGCTTCCACCTTTAGCTCATTCCTTTAGTGCAGAGGCAGGGGCGAAGGCTCCTGAGTCCCCCTGGGCTCAAATCCTGGCTCTGTCCCAGCTAGTTGTCTGGCTGGTCACTTTCCTCTCCGAGCCTCACTTTGCTTATCTGTATGATGGGGACAAGTCACGATAAGTCTTTCATGGGCTTGTGAGGATTCCAGGTGATGCACGCCCATCGCCTGGAACAGTCGTGCTCCTAATATACCTGTTATTAACCACTTCCGGCCCCCCACCCCCACCCCACCCCCCACCCCGGCCCCATGGGCCTTTTCCTTCTGCTGCACTCTTGCCTGGCCTCAGGGTGGGCTCTGCAGGGCGTGGGAGGTGGTTTGGGGCATGTGTTCGCATCCCCACTGTTTGGGGAATGCTGATAAAAGCTGGCAAGCCCCCTCCCCTCCACCCCCACCCCCCACCCCGGCCGGGCTCCCGGGTCATCCCAGGCCCTGAGCTCTGGACCACGGCTTCTCCAGACCTCATCCTCCAGGCCTGTGCCGGGGCCCTGCAGATCTGCGCTGAGCTGGCAGTGGAAGGGATTCAGATGCCCTTCCTGCGCGTCTGCCTCTGTCTCTCTTTGCCCCAAGCTGGCTGATGGGGGCCGCTGACTGCGGAGCTCCACAAGTTTAGGCCTGAGGTTCGCAGGTACAGACCCAGGTTCAAATCCACGCTAATAGGGGCAGCAGGGGCCCTTGGACAGTGAGAGATGGGAGTGCGCATCTAGTTCTTCTGGAAGTCAGGGACCAGGTCTCCCCCACCTCCCGGCCCCTGTATGTCCTTGAAGCTATTTTTATGTGTTGCTGGAAACCAGAATTAGAGCCAGAGCCAAAAGCACTGGTAGGTTTCGCGTGCTCTGCGGGTCTTGCCCAAGGGAGCACCGGCCATTCCCAGCAGGCGGGTGGAGCCAGGCCAGATGCTCCACCGTGTGGGAGGGGCAGCCTGGCCCCCTGGCCGCTGTGAGCCTGGAGGTCATTATCAGGAGGTCCCAGCTGGTTGGCATAAAGGGGAAGAATAAGGATTTGAGAAGCTGCCACGAGGGTGCAATTGTCCGGGGGGGTCCCTGAGGCCTGCATGAAAATCCAGAATGGTCACGAAGCTCGATATTCCCTCCCTCCCTTCCTTCCTTCCTTCCTTCCTTCCTTCCTTCCTTCCTTCCTTCCTTCCTTCCTTCCTTCCTTTCTCCCTTCACCTACTCACTCCTTCACCCATCACTGACCTCTTCACTTATCACATATTTAACCAGGATCTTCCAGGGGCTGGTGGAGGCTTAGCCACAAAACACCCAGATCCCCGCACCCAGGGAAGATTTGCTCACAAATCCGACTGCGTTCCTCTCTGGCTCCAAACCCTCCCCCGGCTCCCCGGTGCCCAACAGAGACGGTGCAATCTTAATACGATGACAAGTCACAGGAACGTTCCTCACTCACCTAGGCCTCATAAAAGAGAATTTTGACCTTGCCTGTTCAGCTCTCCTCTCTGCCCTCTGCAGAGAGAGCTCTACCCTTCCAAGTCCGGTTCCGGGGAGAGGCGGGAGGGCAGAGCGGGGGGTGGGGGGGAAGAGGAGGGGTGTGCACTCCTTGCTGGGGATCATCTCTGGGCTGTTCTCTACTGGGGGCTCTGTGAAGTGGAGAGAACAGAAAGGGAACAGAGAAGTCCCTGGGGCCCGAGCTGAGCTGTATACAGAAGGACTGAGTGAGCAGAGAGAGTCCACATTTGGGGGGGCTGGAATTGAGGGGTTCTGGGGTAAAACATGATATGAGAGCCCTGGAGGAAGAGGTGAGAGGATTGAGCAGTATGGCTGAGGGGTAGAAGTTGGATTCCCCTTGATGTTCTCTGCAAGACAAAAAATATTGGATGCCCCCCTCCCCCCATGGATAATACATGGCTGGTGTCTTGAGCTTCTTTGCATGAGACTCTGCCTGGCCAGGGCCGCTTGGGTCCCAGGAGCTACTCGGGTTACGCTGATATGATCGGTGATCTGCCTACCTAGTTAGCTCTGCGGCTCATCTCTTCACGCTTTCCCTCCCCCAGCTCCTCATCCAAACCCCAACCTCCAGCCCAGTCTAGTTCCTTGATGCCCCCTCAGCCTTGCTGGGACTTGCTCAGGAGTCTGCATTCACCACCACCCCCCAACGCCCCCGCACTGGGGCTCTTTTGAAGTATTTGGCCTCCTGGGCTCTCTGCTCCCCTGCCTTGGTCACCAGATTGACATGCACAGACTATTTCCTCCTTGCTTCCTCCTTTGGAAAGATTTTTTCTGCAGTCTTAGAAGAATAAAAAATTAGCATGCAGGCGAGTTTTGCCCGTCTGTTTACAATACACAGATAAATAACCAGAATATCCAGGGAATGATGCTGCCTGGCCACTTTGTATTTCTGGGTCACAATAAAGTGCGGTAATCAATTCATTAAAAATACCTACCGGACCCTTATTATGTCCCAGATACTCGATTGGGTGCTAGGGATAGAAGCATATATGATAGAACTCAAATTCACAATCCAGACCCTAATCCAACACCACTCCCAACCCAATCCTAATCCTGACCCCAACACTAGCCCAACATCTACCCCCGACCCAATCCTAGCCCAAACCCTGTACCAACCCTACCCTTAACCAAAACCCAACCCAAACCCTAATTCTTCTTTAAAGTAAAAAAAAAAAAATGTTTATTTATTTTTGAGAGAGAGCGAAAGAGACAGAGAGACACAGAATCCGAAGCAGGCTCCAGGCTCTGAACCATCAGCAGCACAGAGCTGGATGCAGGGCTCAAACCCACGAACTGTGAAATCATGACCTGAGCTGAAGTCGGACACTCAACCGACTGAGCCTCCCAGGCGCCCCCCGAACCCTAATTCTAACCCTTGTGTTAAACATCTTTCCATAAATGTGTCTCCTTTTCTGTCGTAGTCAGTGGAGTGTGCTGAGTAATAATGCAACTCATCTGATTCTGAATCATCTAGTGCCTTCCGACCAGAGAAGGCAGAAGGCAGGTGAGACCAGGTTGAACACCAGCTGAATCCAGGGGGTGACTTTGAAAAACAAGGTATGTTTTAATGTAAATCCCCATGAATTTATGTTGCGTCGCCATCCGCCATCCGTAGGGGGACCCTGCTGACTAAGCCAGCACCTGCTGACACCTCCCCCTCCCCCTTTCCCCGCCTCCCGCACACCCCTCCCGCCAGTGTCTGACTTCTGGGCCACAGAGACCTTCTTCAGTGAATGCCTCAGCTCCCACTGGCCTCAAGACACCACACACTGTTCCCTTTGCCTGAAATACCTTTCCTCCCTCCTCACCAGGCTGACTCTTGCTCAGTCCTCAGGCGCCTCTGAAATGTCACTTTCTCAGGGAGGCCTGCCTTGCCTGCTGTCTCCCCCAGACTCGTTTTTATTGCCTTCATGCTCAAGGCTCTTGGTTTTTTTTCCCCCAGGGCATTTATGGATATTTGTGGCCACGTGTTTATTTGCATGTTTATTTCTTTAATGTCTGTCTCCCCGGCCAGACAGGGACCTCTTTCAGGGCAGGGACTGTGTTTTGTTCACGGCTTTTGGCCCCAGGACCCAGCACAGCACCCGGCACACAGCACGCCTACTGAAAGCTTCGTTGAATGAAAGAACGAATGAATGCATGTATGCATTTCCTACTTCATAAAAGCAAAAGAAAGATTCCTGCTAATCGAAGCTCCTGGCTAAAGGTGTTTGTCCTACGCCCCGGGCTGAGCCTGGGAAAGCCAGGAGAGAGGGGCTGGGTCTCTCCCAGTGCCGCTGGCCATCCCTTCTTCTGCCGGACTCTTCCAGGCTCACTTGGAAACAAACAGAGGATTTTTTTTTTTTTTTTTTTTTTGAGAATCCATTTCCTCATTTCAGATTCTCCACCACACTGAATGGGAGGTCGGCAGGTATCACCCTCACTGTTTTACAAGCTGCTTTTGCCCAGAGAGGTAAAAACACTTGTGTGGGTCACCTGGTTGGTCGGCAGCAGTGCCAAAATCGTTTCCTGGCCCCTAGCCCTTGGCAATGAACCTTCCTTTCTTTCTGCACACATCCCCGCCCCCCCCCCCCAATCTGGAGGTGCTCAGCTCTGCGCCAGCCTCCAGGGACTCAGCAGGCTGGCTACTGCCAAGGGGACCCTGACAGACCCCAGGCTCATCTTTCCATTTGTTGATACGCACGTTGGAGCCATTGTTGGAACCAGCCTTGGGCAAACGAGTCAGAAGTCAGCACCCCAGGAGCCCCAAAATGAGAGGATGGATTTTCACACCCAGACGGAGTCTTCCTTTCCCGAGGTTCCGGAGAAGGACCTCACTCACAAGGGTCACTGCTGTGTATCGAGCACACACCGGTGCCGGGCTGGGCGAATTGCTCGTTATCTCTGTACAGGTTTACAGTCACTCAACTGACCAGATGAAAAAACGGGCACAGAAAGGTTCGGTCGCTTGCGCAAGGCACACAGCTAGCTAGTTAAGTGTTGCTGGTAGGATCTGAACCCGGATCTACTGAAGTATAGACTCTTAAACTTATACTTCAAGGCAAAGAAAAATCGCAGGGGTGCCAAGGAGACGCTGGAGAGACGTTCCCAAAACTGCGCGGCACAGATAACCCCACAGATAACCCCACAGATAACCCCGGGTGGGCGCCCTGCGCACGTAAGACCTCCAGGGTTCCGGGCGGGGGTGACCCGGGCCCCGCCCCCATTTCCCGGCCCCCTCAGCCCCGCCCCTCGCCCCGCCCCGCCCGCTCGGACCGCGCTCGGCTCCGCCCCCGCGGGCAGCGCGGGCTTCCCATTGGCCGCCGTTTCCATGGTTACGCGGGGCCGGAGGAGCTGCAGACTTCCCGACACGTGTCCCCCGGAGCCGCCCGGAATTTGACAGGGGACCATGTGCGCGGCAGCGCGGGAGCCAGACAAAGGGCCGGGGGGAGGCGGGGAACGAAGCCGGCGGAGAGGCCGGGCGGCCGGGCAGGGATGAGCCCCCTGCTTCTCCCGCAAGCGTGGAGCACCCCCCACCTGCTGCCTTTTTGTATTTTGAAGGCAAGAAAAAATAAGAAAGAATTGCTGTGGAAAGCGCGGTGGGAGAGGTCTCCAGCCAGTCCCACCTGCTGTCCCTCCTCCAGGGAAAAACGGGGTACGCAGGCATCATTTCTGCCCCAAGAGCCCACAGTGTTCTTCCTTATGCAACCCGGCCCTGGGCTTGTCACCCCTCCTTCACCTCAGTCCTCGAGGCTTAAATCCTCTTTCTCTGGCTTGTTTAGGAAGCGAGAGCTTCACAGTGTGGTTGTTTTGATACTTGAGAAATGCGACCCAAGGAATTGTGGGGGATCTTGCCACCCGTTCATCCTACAACAGCCACTTCACTCCACTGTCTATTGTGCTCATCTCTCTCACCCCCTGGAGTTCACAGCCTCCAGGGCGAACGCTTTAAAGTACAGACGCTGCCACTTCCATGGCCCTAGTCACCTGCAGGTGAGAGTCTGAACTCTGTACTTGAGCACACAGGCTCTCAACCTGCCCCCACCTAGCACCCTCATCCCTGACCCCGCAGAATCACTTCCGGTTCTCTTTGTACCCCATGATATTTGACACCTCCTGACCTTTGCCTGTGTGGTTTCAGCTCTCTGGGCCATCCACCCATCTGCATTCATCCCCTCTAGGAAGCCTTCCCTGACCTTTAGGTCCAGTTCAGGGTCTCTTTAAAAAAAATATTTTTAAATGTTTATTCATTTTTGAGAGAGAGAGAGAGAGAGCATGAGCAAAGGAGCGGCAGAGAGAGGGAGACACAGAATCCAAAGCAGGCTCCAGGCTCTGAGCTGTCAGCACCGAGCCCCACATGGGGTGAGATGGTGACCTGAGCTGAAGTTGGACACTTATGGACGGAGCCACCCAGGCTCCCCAGGGTCCCTTTACTGTCCTTCCCTGGAACTTGAATGTGCTCATCCCTGACCATCTTGGCTTCAGAGACCTGCATCTGCCTCCCCTGTATCCTCACCTCTGACCCCCACCACAAGCCCTTGAGTAGCGTGAGGTCCGGGGGTCGATGAGGAGACCATCTGGGCTATTCTGGGAAGCAAAGGGGAAAGTTGGAGAGAAAAGCCCTTTCCCTCACTTGCACATGGACCTTCGCCCTGCTTCTGGCCAACACTGAGTCCGCTCCACACCCGGCATCCGCTCATGCTGTACTACCACCCTGGGAACCGATGCTCACAACAGCCTTGGGGGATACCAGTCATCACTCACACCCTCATTCTATAGATGAAGACCCTCAGGCTCTCGAGGTTAACCATGGGCTGCTTCTGGAGACACCCTGAGCCAGCAGGGGGTCCTGGCTTCTGCATGGACTGGTGGTGGTCATCTGTCTGTTCCTGCGTTCAGTGGAGGGGCAGCCTCTCCTCGGGCAGGGGGCTGGGGCTGGCCAGGCTTTGTTGGGGGCGGGGTTGGCCGGCCCCTCGGAAGCAGCTTCCGGGATACACTGCCTAGAGCCTCGTCTTTCCTCTCCCTTCTGGCTTCCCTTCCGGTTTCCTCTTCCTTGTGACTTGCCAGCCTGTTGTCATCTCCTCCCCGCCCTGTCCCATCCAGCAGGATGTGTCAGAGGGGGTTCATTTTCAAAAGTAAAGGAGGGGGCAGGGGGAGCCAGCCTCACCAGGGACAGCGCTTCCGTTGGGGGAGATGAGGAAGTTCTGGACCCAGATGGTGATGTCAGCTGTACAATGGTGTGAACGTACTTGATGCCCTGCACTGTACGCTTAAAAGTGGCTAAAATGTTAACTTTTATGGGGCGTGGTTTGACGGCAATAAAGGACGTTTGCTGATGTTTTTGAAGATCACCTGCCTGTTGGACACTCGACGTTTCTCAAGGCTCCCAGGGGCCAGGCCACACGCATCCAGGAGGGTATCCAGGAGGGTGGACAGCCACCCTCTTTGCAGACGGGAAAACTGAGGCATGGAGGCCCGAAGTGGTGACTCTGCGTTTCAACCCGATATACCCCTAGGGGGAGGGTGCGGCGTGGCCAGTGCTAGGTGGTTGGGCTCAAAACAGGGTCTGCCCCTGACCGTTGCACAGCCTTGGGCTTCCGTTGCAGACTTTCCTCTTCAGACAACTGGGGACAATGAGAGGGACACCATTTGGCAAGATGCTATTGGAAGGATGTAGCACGGTATCTTGGCCACCATCAAAAATCAGATTCCCTCCAGAGTCCGCTGATGCGCAATCTTGGTGCTGCAGTGGACAGTGAACATCCTCTTGGGCCTCGACCTTGACTTCTTCTGCGACCTTGGGCCAGTCCCTGCCCCTCCCCAGGCCTCAGGTTTCCCTCTGTGAAGTTGGGAGGGTGGGGAGAAGGTCTGCAGGACTCTTTCTAGTTCAGGTTTTCTGGGGCTTCACCCATAGTCTGGAAACTTTCATAACCAGAAACCTTCCGGCAGAAGGGCTGGGCAGGTCTCCCACGCCAGAGGGAGAGGAGGAGGAAGGCAATAGAGTTCTTGGATTTGCCCCACACCCAGGCTGGGGACAGACAGAACCATCAGCAAGAACTCTCTCCATCTCCGGTGTGAATTCTGTCCCGTTCCTGCCATTGGCTGGAGTTGCTCCCTGGCTCTGGGTACAGGTCAGCCCCGCCGCTCCACCCCCATGTCAGTTTCAGGATCTCAGGGACAGGCTTTCTTTTCTTTCTATCTTCCGCCATCTCCGCAGGGCTGGGCCCAGGGGAGGAGGCTCCCTGGAAATCCTGCAGTCCTGGTGGGCATCCAGGATGTTGGGGGTGAGAAAAGAAGAAGGATGGGCATTCCAAGCTCCACGCCCTAGAGGAAGGCAAGGCAGATGGGGCGGAGCCCCCGGGGGCCTCTGGGAGACGCCAAGGGTCAGGAGCAGTGGGCCGGGCACAAGAGTGTTTGGTAAAGGGGAGCCCGGCCCCGTGGTCATCATTAACACTAATAAAACTTGGATTTAAAATCTTAATGGGACATTCATAAGTGGTGGGTGAGGAAGGATATGCATTTGGAAAGATCTGTCCATTATACTAATAATTTAAAAAACAAGGTGGCTCCTATGAGTGATCACCGGATTTAAGGTGCGGTGCTGAGCAGGGACAGTCAGATTTTTAAAAAAATGTTTAATGTTTTATTTATTTCTGAGAGAGAGACAGCATGAGTAGGGGAGGGTCAGAGAGAGAGAGGGAGACACAGAATCTGAAACAGGCTCCAGGCTCTGAGCTAGCTGTCAGTACAGAGCCCGACACGGGGCTTGTACCCATGAACCGTGAGATCACGACCTGAGCCGAAGTCGGACGCTTAATGGACCGAGCCACCCAGGTGCCCCAGGGACAGTCAGATTTTGTTTTCATCTGAGAACCAGGTAGGAAACTTTGGTTCCTCCATGGTACAGATGGAGATACTGAGGCTTGAGGAAGCTGTGCCCAAGGTCCGTGGTGGGGGGAGTAGTGGCCCCAGGCTGAGACTGAGAAAGGCGTGTGCAAAGGGACTGGGGAAGGGCAAGCGTTAGGCCAGGGAGTGAGCATGGGGGGTGGGGAGGGTGGCTGACTTTTGCATGTACAGGCTCGTCTAGCGGGGGGATGCTGTGTTCAGCCCAGCAGGGGTAGGGCTCCGAGGTGGGACCAAGGATGGAGAAGAATCATAAACTGCATGGAGGAGAATCCACACTTAACAGAGCCCCATACAGCCCTGATCAAGAGTCAGTATGGGGGGCTCTGAGATGACCCTAAATCCTCCGGGGAAAAATCTAAACTCACCTTCCACGCGAGAAAAGGAGCCCTCTTCTCTTCCATCTCGTCCAACCCCCTTCTGGAGTTGAAATTGACAATGAAAAAAATGTAGGTGGTATTCAGAAAATCTGCCATCCATCCATCCATCCATCCATCCATCCATCCATCCATCCAAACAGTACTCTGTGCCAGGCACTGTTCTAGGCATTAGGATTCAGCAGAGTGGAAAAAAAGGAACAAAGATCCTAACACCATGGGGTTAAAATTCTAGTGGGGGCAGGTGGGCGTAAGCAAGGACCTCACTTTGTGAGAGGTGGGCGCTATGGAGAAAAACAAAGGGGAGGGAGGGCTGGAGGGTGACATTTCAGCAAAGCCTTCGAGGGAGGATGGTGATGATGAAGGGCAAATCATGCATCTATCTGGACGAAGAGCATCCAGCAGAGGGGAGAGTACATGCAAAGGCTCCTAAGGGGCCCTGGGGGACAGCAAGGTGGCCTCTGTGGCCAGAGTGGGGGGTGGGCAATGACTTCAAGCAGGCTGAGGGCAGAGGTCTGTGGGGGCCCCCCTGTCAGCTACTTGGGGACTTTGACTTTTGCCAGGAGAGAGGTGGGAAGTCCTGGAGGATTTTCAGCAGAACATAGTCTGATTTACATTTTAAAAGCACCCCCACCCCCGCCCCACCGCCGGCTGCTGGGCTGCTGAGCTCGAGGACCTACCCCTAGGATGCCTGCACGAGCCGGCATCTGGCACGTGCTGGTGGTGTTCCAGCAGATGAGAACGGAAGGGGGTTGGGATTGACTTGGAAGGTGGGGCTGCCAGCACCAGCTGAAGCTCTGGCTGGGGGCTTTCAAGAAAAGGTGGAGTCGGGAATGACTCCAGAGGCTTTGGCCAGGGTCACTTGCTGGAGAAGGAGCCACTGACTAAAGAGAGACAGCAGATTCTGGGGGGGAAGAAGGGAAATTTGGTCTTAGTGACCTTGGAAATGCATATTGGACAACCAGGTGGCCACTGGCGAGATGAGTCTGCGTTCCTCAGGGAGGGCTGGGTGGCGGTGTGAGCGTGGGACACGCGCATGTAAAGGGGTGAGACCGGCCGAGGCCAAGTAGGAAGTGAGGGAGGAAGGAGGGGCCGTGTGGGCTTCTCAGGACCACGGGAACAAAGTTCCGCAAAGCTAGCGGCGGCTACCGTAGAAGTGTATTCTGTCACAGTCCAAAAGTGTACAGTCAGAGATCAGGGCCCCAGAGGGGCCGCTCTTCTTCTGAGACTCTGGCTGGGCCCCCTCCTCGCCTCTCCTGGGCTTCTGCTGGGGGCCGGCGATCCTCGGTTCGCTCTGGAGCCATCTGGCCTCCTCCCCGTGGGTCTCTGTCCTTTTCTCGTAAGGACATTGGTCGTACTGGACAAAGGCCCATCCTACTCACGTAGAACCTCATCTCCACTAATCACATCTGAAAAGGCCCAATGTCCAAGTCAGTTCACATTCTGAAGTACTGGGGATAGGACTTCAATATTCCTTCCTTCTCTCTTTCTTCCCTCCCTCCTCCCCTCCCTCCTCCCTCCTCCCTTCTTCCTTCCTTCCTTCCTTCCTTCCTTCCTTCCTTCCTTCCTTCCTTCCTTCCTTCCTTCCAAAAAGAGAGAGGGCGAGTAGGGGAGAAGGAGAGGGGCAGAGGGAGAGAGGGTGAGATCTTAAGCAGTCTCCATGCTCAGCACAGAGCCCAGTGTGCCAGGCTTGATCCCACAACCCTGGGATCATAACCATGGGTCATGAGCCCAAATCAAGAGTCAGATGCTCCTCAACTGAGCCACCCAGGCATCCCTTCAATATATCTTTTCTAAAAAGCTTTATTAAATTTTTCTTAGATGATATTTTTTAATGTTTATTTATTTGAAAGAGAGAAAGAGAGAGAGGGCGGGGGAGGGGCAGAAAGAGAGAGAGAGAGAGAGAGAGAGAGAGGGAGAATCCCAAGCAGGCTCCGTGCTGTCAGCACAGAGCCCAGCTCCGGCCTTGAGCTCACAACCTTGAGCTCATAACTGTGAGATCATGACCTGAGCCAAAATCAAGGGTTGGATGCCTAACTGATCGAGCCACCCAGGCACCCCGTGGATGAAAACATTGTGATGAAAATACACAAGACATAAAATTTACCATTCTAATCATTTTAAAGTGTACAGTTCTATGGCATTAAATACGGTCACATTTGTATGCAGTCATCACGACATCCACTCACAGAACTGTCACACTTTGCAAAGTGAATCTGTACCCGTTAAAACACTAACTCCCCATTCAACATTTCTCTCTCTCTTTTCCAGACCCCCGGCACCACCATCCTGCTGTCCGTCTCTGGCAATCTGACCGCTCTAGGTTTCCTCAGACAAGAGAAATCATACGCATTTATCCTTTCGCAACGGGCTTATTTTATTTCACTTAGCGTAACGTGCACCAGGTTCAGCCATATTGCAGCAGGCGTCAGAATTTCCTTCCTTTTGAAGGCTGAAGAGCATTCCCCAAAGGATCTTTTTGGAGGATGCAGTTCGATCCATTACCAGGGCCAGGTGACTCGGTGTCAGTGGGCATTTCAACATTGAGAGGCCACAGAGATGCCTGGGTGGCTCAGTCGGTTAAGCATCCAACTTCCGCTCGCAGTCTATGAGTTCGAGCCCCGCGTCAGGCTCTGTGCTGACAGCCAGCTCAGAGCCTGGAGCCTGCTTCGGATTCTGTGTCTCCCTCTCTCTCTG
>NW_024080670.1:3096481-3128828 GCF_003009895.1 Hyaena hyaena | reverse complement strand
GCTCAAACCCATGAATCACGAGATCATGACCTGAACCTTGGTCAAGAGTTGGACACTTAACAGACTGCGTGACCCAGGTGCCCCTATTTCGTCAATGATTAAATTACACCCCCGCCCCCGTAAAAGCACTAAATGTTTATTATAGAAAATTTGAAAAATTCCAAGTCACATAAATAAGGAAAAAGTGTAAAAGCCTTTAATTTTGCCAGCCAGAAATAATTACTGTTCAAATGTGATGCTCTCTTTGCAGTTTTTTCTTTTTCTTTAAAAAATTTTTATTTTAATGTTTATTTATTTTTGAGAAGCAGAGAGAGACAGAGCACAAGCAAGGGAGAAGCAGAGAGAGAGGGAGACACAGCATCTGAAGCAGGCTCCGGGCTTTGAGCTGTCAGCACATAGCCCTATGTGGGGCTCGAACCCTCAGAATGTGAGATCATGACCTGACCGAAGTCGGACGCTCAACTGACTGAGCCCCGCGGGCTCAGTATGTTAACTGAGCGGATTTTTTTTTTCATTGTATGTTAACTGTGGCAGATTTACTATGTTCAGCAAGTCCTATTTCCCTTGTCTTCCTGGTACCGGGCTAGACTACATTTCCCAGCAGCCTCTGAAGGTAGGGTGGCATGTGATAGAATTTGACCAATGGAATGTGGGAGGAAGTGACATCACCCATGTCTGGATCAGGCCCATAAAATCTGATCCTGCGTGCTCTCTCTCTCCTCCTGCAGCTCAGGGGTGGGAAGGACTCAGTGAAGGACTCCAGGAGCCTAGGGGGCATCCAAGCCGGCAGTTGGGAGGTGCCTGGGTTCCTGAATGACCCTGTAGAGCAGACACCCCACCTTCCCGTGATAGCTTCATGAAGATGAAATAGGCCTTTGTTGTGTTAAGTCCTTGAACTCTGGGAGTTGTTTGTGAAAGCAGTCAGCTCGGTGCAGGAACATCGCATAAACATTGGAGTCATACTGTCATAAGCTTTTAGGCTTATTATTATTATTACTACCACTACTTGGCATTTATCATAACCTTCTTCAATATTATTAAACAATCTTAGCATGATTTTATTTTATTTATTTATTTATTTTTAAATTTTTTAATATTTTTTATTTATTTCTAGGAGAGAGAGAGACAGCGTGAGCAGGGGAGGGTCATAGAGAGAGGGAGTCACAGAATCTGAAACAGGCTCCAGGCTCTGAGCTGGCAGTCAGCACAGAGCCCGACGCGGGGCTCGAACCCACGAACCGCGAGATCATGACCTAAACGAAAGCCAGACACCTAACCGACTAAGCCACCCAGGCGCCCCTTATTTATTTATTTTTAAATGTTTATTTATTTATTTTGAGAGAGTGAGAGTGGCCCTCATGCACGAGCCAGAGAGAGGCAGAGAGAGAGGGAGAGAGCCTCCCAAGCAGGCTCCATGCCGTCAGTGCAGAGGCCACTGTGGGGCTCGAACCCACGAACCATGAGATCGTGACCCAAGCCAAAATCAAGAGTCGGGTGCTTAACCACCTGAACCACCCAGACTGCCCCTCTTAGCATGATTTTAATGGTAGCCTATTTCGATTACATATTTGCCTGGTGCCATATGGTTGGATATTTAGGTTGCTTCTGACGTTTTGCTTTCATAAGCCATGCTCCAGCAAACAGCCTCATGGTAAATCAGGTCACCCCATCTGGAGATGCACCATTTCCCCCCACCTCAGTTTCCTGCCTCTGAGCCCATCCTCCACCCGTGCTTCAAGAGGTGCCCCAATTCCACAGAGACTATTTGTAAAAGTGAATGTAGTGGGATGAAATATACGTTCCTGGACCCAGTTGTGGGAGCAACCTTGATTCTCCTCTAAGTGATCTCAGCGCGCCCCTGCGCCCCCTTTCCTGCTAATGCCACGGGGGTGGAGGAGGTGGGGGCCCCAAGACTGAAAGTCAGCAACTATCCGGTCAGTTCAAAGCCCCAACACCTTGTAAGGCTGGCTCCTCTGCACGCAGGCGTCTGTCTTCCATTTCCTTTTACAGGGGGTGTCCGGCTGCGTGGAGCAGCTTACATGGTCTAAAGGGCTTGGGAAGGACTGACTCGTCCCACTCGCTGTCCCTGTCCTTGCGCAGCTGTGGCAGTTTGGGGTGCACTGCTCTCTGGGCGTCGCGCAGACATTCCCTGATGTTGACTGTGGACTTGGCTTTGCGCTGAACTTTTCATGTCAGGGTCAAGTGTCCTCCCGTCTGATTTGCTAGAGGTGCCGTAACCAAACGCCCGAGCTGGGTGGCTTAGGACAACAGACTTCGGTTACACTTCTGGAGTCTAGAAGTCTGAGATCCAGGTCCTGCCAGCGTGACACTTCCTGCGAAGACTCTGGGGGCTGGGGAGGGGGATCCTTCCTTGCCTCTAGCTTCTGGTGGCCCTAGACTTATAGATGTGTGACTCCCGTCTCTGCTTGCACCCCCTCCTCTTCTTAGAACAGTTTTTTAAAAATTTATTTCTTTATTTTGAGAGAGAGAGAGCGAGTGCACGTGCGCATGAATGGGGGTGGGGCAGAGAGAGAGGGAGAGAGAGAATCCCAAGCAGGCTCTGCGCTGTCAGCCCAGAGACTGACGTGGGGCTCCGTCTCATGAACCATGAGATCATGACCTGAGCCGAAATGAAGAGTCAGACGCTTAATCAACTGAGCTGCCCAGGTGCCCCCTGTCTTCTCTTACAAGGTCACTGGGCACATAGGATTAGAGCTCACGCTAATAACCTCATCTTAACTTGATTACATCCTAAGGCTATTTCCAAAGAAGGCCACGTACGCAGGGGTGGTTAGGATTCAACATATCTTTTGCGGGGGATATAATTCAATCCGTAATGGATCCTCCAGATCCTGGGCTTCCTCCATTGAGCTATAGGGATGGTCTCTGTGACACGGTCCTCAGTCCCATTGCCTGGGGACCCTCAGCCATTTCCACTCTGCTGCAGCCTTGTCATATGGGGTGCAGTGTCACGGCCAATGTGGACACATCCTGGGGGGCCCAGGCGCCATCTTGGATGTCCCCACATCCCCTAAACCTACCTGAATCGTTCTACTGCTTCGGGACCCTCCAGTCTGGCCTTCTTCTATCTCTTCTCCTGCCCTGACAGGGTCTTCCATGCCCTTGAACTGCCTTGTGAGGCTCCCCTCATGTCGGAGCCCCCTTCTCCCCTTCTCTGTGCTACAGATGTTACCCACCGTCCCTTCGTGGGGCAAAAGCCTCATGGTTTAAGTTTCATGGTGGTGGCGATGCTAGAGAGAGCAAAAAAAAAAAAAAAATCGAATTAGCAAAAGAGAAACACAGCAGGAAACGTTTCAAAGATTCTACGCCTCTTAAAATGTCTTTGATGTTAAAGCCCTATTTGCCTTGACCTTTGAAGGTCTAAACAGATGGAAAACCCTGATCTCCCTTTATCTGCCAGCCTCTCTACTCCTTCTACTTCCCCATCCATTCCCTCGATACCCCCGGCCCTTGTTGTCTTTTGCTGGGGCTCTTTCCTCCCACCTCGTCGCAGGGACAATTCCTACTCATGCGTCGGGTCGCAGAGTTCATTGGAAAGGCCATTCCTGATGACCCTGACACACATCACCCCTCGCCAATGGGCTGCTTGTACCCAACGCTCTTGTGACCGTGTGTCACATCTGCGACCCTCAACGGGCACAGGTCCATGAGGACAGGAGCCACACCTATATCGTTCCTCTCTATGTCCCCTCTGTTGGCACTTGGCAGGAACTCATTAAGTGTTGAGCGGAAGAATAAAAGCCCGGGTAAGTGACACAACATTTGGTATTGGGTTGAACGTCTGAATGAACTTGCCTCCAAAATTCACAGTTGCGTGGGCGTGAAGCCTTCCCAAGCTCTGCTTTTTGGGACACCACCATCGCTGGGCAATGATCCACTCACGTGCTGGGGACGGGAGATTTTGGATGGTCTGTAATTTCCTGGGACTTCCTTCTTCCCTCTTCAGTTGACCACCTACCCTTCAGGAGGGCCCGGGCTGACTCCAAGATGGGCGAGTCCGCCTGTGTGCGCTACTATCGCCCATGTGGCTTGCTGGTTTCTCCATTTCCCACTGTTCTCCAGTTTCCCCACTCCCTGGTGAGTTACCATCATGCCTTTGGTCTTAGAGCAGCTTGGAGCTTGGCCGCTACTTGAGCCAGCGCAGAGTAGCTGTTAAAAGCAATGGATTTGGCATCAAACAGTTCCCAGAGTGGGCCTGGTACACAGTAGGTGCTAATAAATGCTGTGGGATTCTGGGAAACAGATTAGAGTTGGAGTCACAGCTCTGCCACTTGTTGGCTTTGAGACCTCGGGCAAGTTACTTATACTCTGAGCCTCAGTTTCCTCACTTATAAACTGGGGCGACCATGTACCCACCTGACCAGGTTCACTGAGATGATGGAAGCAAAGGGCTTGCTTGGGGAGGGTGGGGGGGACTGGGCCCGCATGAGGGGTCACAGCAGTCAGAGCTGATGGGGGGGATCCTCCAAGTGGTGTCCTCTCTTCTCTTCCAGGCCGTTCTGAGCATCTCTTTCATGGCTTCCCCACCTCCGGTTTCTTTCCCTCCAGCCATCCTGTCCCTCACCCTGGGGTTCATCAGTGCTCTTCTCAGTGGTACCTTCACTGCCTGTCCAGAGCCCTGCAGGGCTCTCGTTGCTTCTCGAGTGACATCCGGGTCCCTCCCTGAGCACCCGAGGCTCTCTGAGGTCAGCCTCGCCCATCGGCATTTCCAGCCTCGCCTCTGCCCCCACTCCTGTTCTTCGAAAAATGTGTCCGTTCCTGTTTCTGCCTCCAGCTCCCCAGAGGCCAGGCTCCTTGCTTCACTCAGGCTGTCCCTTTCCGCCTGGGATCCCCTTGCCTCACCAAATGAAGCAATGCTTGTCAACAAACTTTGACAACAGATGGCTACTATTAAAAAAAAAAAAAAACAAAAAAACCCGAAAAACGAAAGAGGGGTGCCTGGCTGGTTCCATCAGCAGAGCATGCGACTCTTGATCTTGGGATTGTGAGTTCGAGATGTTGTGTATAGAGATTGCTTGAAAAGAAAATCATTTTTTTTTTTTAATTTTTGAGAGAGAGAGAGAGACAGCATGAGCAGGGGAGGGTCAGAGAGAGGGAGATACAGAATCTGAAGACAGGCTCCAGGCTCTGAGCTGTCAGCACAGAGCCCGATGCGGGGCTTGAACCCACGAACTGTGAGATCATGACCTGAGCCGAAGTCGGACGCTTAACTGACTGAGCCACCCAAGCGCCCCTTGAAAAGAAAATCTTATAAAAACAAACAAACCAGAAGATGGCAAGTGTGGGCGGGGGTATGGAGAAGAGGGAATCCTTGTGTGCAGCCAGCGGGAATGTAAGATGGTGCAGCTGTTGGGACAGCAAAATGGCGGTTCCTCAGAAAGCTACACCTAGGGTTACCACGGGGCCCAGCAGCCCTACTTCTGGAAGTATACGTCCAAAAGAATTCAAAGCATGGTCTTGAAGAAATGCGTGTGCACCCATTATTCACCATTGCCCCAAGGTAGAAACAACCCAAGTGTCCATCGATGGATGAATTGACCAAAGGAGCCACACGCACGTGGAATATTACTCAGCTTCAGAAAGGAAGGACATTCCAGCACCTGCTACAACATGGATGAACCCAGAGGATGTCATGCTGAGTGAAATAAGCCAGGCACACAAAGCCAAGTACTGAATGATCCCACTTAGATGAGGTCCCTGGAGTCGTCAAGTTCACAGACATGGAAAGTGGAAGAGTGGATGCCAGGGGCTGGGGAGGGGGAATAGGGAGCTAGTGTTTAATGGAGGCAGCGACTCATCTGGGAAAGGCAGAGGAGTTTTTGGGTTTTTTAAAAAGTGTTTTTATTTATTTCTGAGAGAGAGAGAGAGAGACACCGTGAACAGGGGAGGGTCAGAGAGAGAGGGACACACAGAATCTGAAATAGGCTCCAGGCTCTGAGCTGGCTGTCAGCACAGAGCCCGACGCGGGGCTTGAACCCACGAACCCTGAGATCATGACCTGAGCCAAAGTTGGACGCTTAACCGGCTGAGCCCCCTAGGCACCCCGGCAGAGGAGTTTTAGAGATTGGTTGCACGTTGTGACTAGTCAACACTACTGAGCTGTACACTGTTTTTTTTTAAGTTTATTTATTTATTTTGAGAGAGAGAACATGTGCAAGTGAGTAGGGGAGGGGCAGAGAGGGAGAGAGGGAGAATCCCAAGCAGGCTCTGCACTGTCAGTGCAGAGTCCGATGCGCAGCTCGAACCCATGAAACTGTGAGATCATGACCTGAGCCCAGAACAAGAGTCGGTTGCTTAACAAACTGAGACACCCAGCCACCCCAAATACTAAAAATGGTTAGGGGGAGCCTGGGGGCCTCAGTCGGTTAAGCGTCCAACTTCAACTTGGGTCACAATCTTACAGTTTGTGGGTTTGAGCCCCCCGTCGGGCTCTGTGCTGACAGTTCAGAGCCTGGAGCCTGCTTCGGATTCTGTGTCTCCTCTTCTCTCTGCCCCTCCCTCACTCATGCTTTGTCTCTCTCTCTCTTTTTCAATAATAAATAAATGTTAAAAAATTTTTTAATAAAAAAATAAAAATGGTTAGGATGCGGGATTAGGAGATACAAACTTCTAGTTAGGAAAGAAAGAAAAGAAAGAAAAGGAAGGAAGGAAGGAAAGAAGGAAGGATGGAAGGAAGGAAGGAAGGAAGGAAGGAAGAATTAGGTTAAGATGGTAAATTTTGTGCTATGTGTATTTCACACACACACACACACACACACACACACACACACAGACTTTGAACACTGACTGCCACAGCCGCCATCTAGGGATGTCCTTCCTCAGCGGAACAGAAGATGGTCGGCATCGAGGCCCCCAGCAGCTTGTTTCACTGAGCCCTGTCCCCAGGGACATTCCCAGCCCACCCCCCCCAATCCCACTCCCCACCATTGAGAAGGCAGAGACCCCTGTGATGGGGGGCTGTTCCGGGGCTGTCTCTGCCCTGGTCCTTCCCTCACCAGGCCACCCCCACCTGCTCCCCCAAATCCTCTCCTCTGAAGACCTTTCAGCCCCTGCCCCACTGCCGCTTCCAGAGCCACAGACGGGTCCTGGCTTGGCCCTGGACGCCCGTCTGTAACATCCATTTCCAGCCTCCTAGTCTCCCGCCTCCTGTCTTTCCGCACACTCCTGCGACCTTGACACCCATAATTCCTTGCCCCCTGAGATCCTTGATCCCCTTTTCCTTGACCTTGCCCTCCCCCGCCCCTACCTCTCCTCATCGGGTCAGTCTCATCTCTATACCCTTTGCCCCCCCCCCCCCACTTTGCTCCTGTTCACTATCTTGGGTTGGCCCAGCCAAGGGGAGGGACCCCCCACTTTGCCTCATGACCTTGGCCCCAAGGGAACCTTTCAGATCACTGTTGTTTCTTATTTCTAAAAAAAAAAAAAAAAAAAAAACGCTAGCAACCAGAGGACTTCCCAGCCCTACATCCACCGCCCGGCCTTCCCTGCGCTCCCGGCCGTTAGTCGGTCAGCGGCCCCCCTCCTGCCCAGGGGCAGCTTTGCCCCAGCTGCCTGCTCCTTTCCTGGACCGTCACCATCAGCATGCACCAAATATTCGGGAATGTCTCCCATACTTCAAAAAGCCGCCCCTTGACCCCACAAGCCCCTCCAGCTTCAGCCTCATTCTCCTGACCCGCTTCCAGCGCCCGCTTCCGGACACGGGTCATTGAAATGCTCTCTCACTCCACGCCCCCTCCCCGATCGCCTGAGCCCACTGCAGACAGGATCTCCCCGTGGCCACTCCACCCAAACGGCACCTGCCAAGGTCAGTGCTGACTCCTCTGTGGCTAACCCCAAAGGTTGCCCTTGGTCTTCACGTCCCTCCACCTGTCAGCTGCGGTGGACAGCGGCTGCTCCATCCATCTCCCAACACCCTTCTCTTGCTCGGCCTCCGCGCCCCCCTTCTGATGCCGTTTGCCCCTCCCCTGCCTGCTAACCTGGACCTGCCCAGGGCTGGGTCCTGTCTGTCGCCCTCTCCCTGGGTGGTCTCTTGGTTTCATGGGCTGAGAACCAACTTTACAGGGACAGCGCCTGCCCCCAGCCTGTCCCCTCCCCTGAACTCCAGGCTCCGCCAGCGTCTCCATAAATCTCGTCAGCTCTACCTCTGGAAACGGCACCTGGCCCCCGGCCCCTCCTCCGGGTCGCCGGGGCCCTGTGGGCCAGCACCATCCGCTCCTCTCTATTGAGTGACCGGCTCCCTGTGTCACCCTGTCCCTTTCAGTCCATTCTGCACGTTGAAGAGCCAACCAGCCTTTTAAAATTCAAGTGAAGCAAATGTGATGGCTGAACAAGTGGGGACAGGTGACCACGTCTTCCACCCTGGAGCCCCCCAGCCTCCACTTGTCGCTGCCCGTCCTGGGCGCTGCGCCCGCCCCCCTCCCCCTTCGCCTTGGCCGGATGTGCAGCCTCAAGAACTTTTCCTTCCGGCTGTCAACTCTCCTTGGCAAAGGGGTTGCTCCAGGGACAAAGGTTTTGTGAAGCCCCCAGATCCGCGGGAATCTCCTCCTGCAGCCCTAGGCAAACTCTTGGGTCCCTCCCATCGGTGGGCGTGGCTGGGGAGCAGAGGCCCCGCCCCGTTGTGACCACGCCCACCTCTAACCCACCAAGCACCAGAACGCTGAGATGGGCAGGAGGAGCTGGTCGACAGGCTCTTCATTTGTGCTCCTCGCTTGGGAGCAGAGGCACCGGGATTCAAACGCCCAACCTGTGGCAGGACCCAGGTGCCCATCCAGCGCGTGGCTCCCCCCAGCCCCCCGCCCGATAGCCACAAGGCTTGCTTCCCGCTTCTGACATGACATTGCACCAGGAGCTGAACAGGAATAGAACCGCGGGGATCTATTCCAATCTGCAGCCGAAACTGAATAAATGCACAGAAATTCTCAGCTTTAAGCTCCTTTACTTACAATTTTCTTATACGTTTAACGCGTGCCAATATTTGTCTGTATGTGACATTCAATAATGATCACTGCTGTCACCTACACAAACTTTGTCTATGTATCCCAGGCATCACGCGCTTTCCGCACCGATGTATGGAAATTCACAGAAAACCTGCGTTTGGCTGGTGCTGTTTTCATTGCCTCTTTTGCAGAGGAGGAGACCCGAGGCTCAGAGAGATGGGGAGTCACTTGCTCAAAGTCGCACAGCTGGCACTGGGCGAAGCTGAGATTTGAACCCAAGTCCCAGTAGCACTAAAGCCCTCCCCTGTGTCTCCTTCTTGACGTCATCAGAGCGCTTAGATGTTTGAGGAAAATGCTTCCCGGTTTCCATCTGTCCATGAGCTTGCCCTTACTTTTCCTGCATCCTGCCTTAGGGAGCCCTTTGGTGTGTGTGGAGGGGGGAGGGGGGTTCTTGTTTCACTTGCCTGGATGTGACCTTGGGGCTGAGACCTAGAGGAGTCAAGGAGGCCATTCCTCAGGACGACTTGAGGGCTGGGGTGGGATTCCTGGGGGCCGCCCCTGCCAACCGTGGGCCCTTTTGCTTTTCCTACTACTTGACCTCAGCAGGGCCGCTCTGAGGACTCTGGGGGGGAAGGGGGTGGGATTCTGGGACCTGGTGATTGTCGGGTGCGCTCGTCGGTAGGGAGGAGTCTGCCTGCACGCAAGGGTCTGCCCATAGCCTCTGGCCTGGGCCTCACTTCCATAGTCGCTATTCTAGGCTGCAAAGGACGGGGCTCACCTCCGAATTCATTCTGCAAACTGGGTCTAAGGTCAGACACCACTCCCCACCCCCGCCCTGAGGGACTTGGTCACGGTTCCTGAGACCCTCTTGTGTCACCTTCTCCCCACCCAGGGCTCATCACACTCTGTGGAGGGGCTCCTGGGTCTCTGAGGCTCTTGGGGCTGAGAAGAGCATCAGACCGTTCTCCTGACAGCGGTCAGAGTAAGGGACGTTATGGGTTTCAGAAGCGGTTATGTGGTCAGTGACCTCACAGCCCCCACTGGCGTCGCGTGAGATTTGCGGCCTGTGGCCTATGCCACCAGCCTGCTGTTCTGGGGGGATGCAACAAACAGCTGCCAGGCCTTTCGAGGGTGAAACGTCACCTCCCTCCTCGCTGGCCTCCTGCCCAGAAGGACTGTTTGGGGACCGTCCTGGCCCCGTCACGCGTTTCTCCCCACCTTCTTCTCCACCGCCCGTTTTAATTCACACATTCCTTTCTGAGACTTCTAATTGCGTTCCAACTAAAGGAAATTGTTAGCACGCGGGATGATTTGGGTCCGACCTACCTGCTTCACTTAGAGATCAGGGGGGTGGTTTGTGAGGATTTGGGGGTGTGGCCTCCTTCCCCTCCATCTCTGGCCAAGGCTCTGGGCTGCATCTGGGGGTGATGATCAGAGGGTTACTGCAGACCATCCTGGGTCCTGAACGGACCGCAGTAGAGTAATTGTGCAGACACCATGATCCTTAAAGAGATGATGTCCTGCTCAGGAGAGCCACTGCGGGCTGGAGGAGGGGACATCTAGGTGAGGGGTTTGAACACGGGGTGCTGGGTGGGAAGGGCATCATAGTAAAGAGCCCATCCCAGAAGGAATGCACAGCATGCATAGTGAATGAACAGATCCGGCCATGCAAGGAGCAGAGGGTTGAGGGCTGCGTCCTGCTCCCTTCCAGTAGGAGGCCATGGGCCAGGCTGACCCACTCCCCCTGGGGCTCAGGTGACCTCAGTGGTAATGGGACCATCACGGTACCTGCCTCATGCCAGAGGTAATAATAAGAACTGGGGGCATTAAATGAGACCAGGCGCCTACCTTGCAGGGAGTTCCGTCTCCTGGCTCGGTGGCCTGGGGGTGTCACCTGCTAGTTGGGGTGTCCCAAGCACAGGGTGGG
The DNA here is from genome assembly GCF_003009895.1 of Hyaena hyaena. NCBI lineage: Eukaryota > Metazoa > Chordata > Mammalia > Carnivora > Hyaenidae > Hyaena > Hyaena hyaena. Next base: position 3,117,944 of record NW_024080670.1, on the reverse strand, counting down.
CAGCCCGGGGACACAGGAGAGGCGTGACTTCAGAACTCACACCATACGAAGGTGATTCCCTTCTCCATTACCCTGAGCCCTTCTGGCTTCCGGGAGAAGCTCACACTCCCCAACCCTTTTATAACAAAGCCATTGGCAGGCGGCAATAGCCAGAGAGACGTTAATAACATTGTTTTATTTTCACTGTAATTTATTTTTTACTTTTATCTTCTATTTATGGCGTTCTGATCTTAGCTTTCCACTCTAACAGCGGTCATAGAAGGCTCCCTGCTAGATAACATTTATTTAAGACAAAATAGTGAATTCCTTTAGAGAAAAATATTAAGCGAATAACAACACGGGTAAGATCCAGACGGCAGAACGTCGCGAAGTTGGTACCTGAGGGCCTGGGTCAAGGCCAGGTGCTTGGACAGACCCACGGATGGAGTTTTGTTCATTTGTAAGTCAGTATTTGATGTTTTTTGTGTGTGAAGGGTGCTGTGTGTAGGTGGTAATATACCTGGCAGGAGAGGTTTGGGCCGTGTCAGCTCTTCCTCGGCCCCCCTCCCTCTCCAGCCAAACCTGTCCACCGCCCCCCTCCCTGAGTCTCTCCCCATTTGTGCTGGAGCCCAAGATGGCGGCAGGAGTGTCCAAGTAAGACGCGTTGGCTGTTGAGGTAGCGTTCCCCCAAGTCATCCTTGGCAGGACGTGGGTCAGGGCCGGGGTTCTCCTGGTGGCCTTGTCCTGTGCCCGCCCCCACCTGGGAAGACCTAGGATCAGGGTGGATTGGGGGACACAGCGCCGGGCTCACTGATCAGCGGTGACTGGGGAGGGGCGGAGCTCCACGCCATATCTCGGGCCCAGGGCATGGCTGGCCGGTGCCTGTCTTCTCTCAGCTGGGGCCACCCCACCTGCCACCCAAAGGGTCTCGGGAGCTGCTGCCCACCTGCCACCACCTGCCACCTGGCAGTCTCGAGGCCCCCAGGGACTTTGAAGCCCACTCACGTGCCACTGGTGGAAGGAAAGGAATCCCAGGAGGGCTGCGGGCAGGGCCCGGCTGGGCTTGGGTCACAGGGCTTCACGTTTCTTGCCCGCAGCTGCCATGGGCTCCCGTCCCTTCCTCCCTAGGATCCATCTGGGGTCAGAACAGGGAATTTTTATTTTCCCTCAAAATTTTGTCCTTGGCCCCGCAAATGGTGTCCGCCCCCTGATGAACTGCCCGGGTGGGGCTCCCAGACCCCTCGTGTGAGGAGCCTTGTTTGTGGTGCGTCTGAGAAGCCTCCAGAACTCCTCGTTCGCCCCTGGAGTGCCTGGCTCCCTTCCCTCCACCTCGCCTCCGGGCTTGGCTTTCTCCGCTATCCATCTTCTTCAGGCACCATTCTTGGACCCCTGGCTGCCTTAGGATCAGGGAGGGAGGGGGTCAAGGGCAAACTCCTAGGCCCTCTTAGGAGTCACACTCTGGTCTTGGGTGGGACCCGGGTGCATTTTGTGAAGCTCCCAGTGGTTCTGGTGCAGATGCTCGGGGCGGGGGCCACACTTTGAGGGACCTGGGTCTGCGGGCTATTGACAAACGGACGAGAGGCTGTGCTTATTGGCTCCCATCTGGTGTTTAGCACGGAGATGGGGGACTGCGCGAGGAGTCGGGGTGAGGGCTGGGAGGTAAGAGCGGCCCCCTCCTCCCGGGATCTCCTGGTCTGTCCCAGGGCTTCTGCGGCCTGAGTGAGCACCTGGCGCCTGGCGGCCTTGTTAAACAGACCGTGGGCCACACAGTTTCCGGGTCATAGGCTGAGCAAGAGCCTGGGCAGATTTCAGGCTGCCGGCTCAGGAACCCGCTTTGAGAACTGCTGATGTACACAGACAGGGGCACAGACTGTGACAGTGGCTGGGACGGGGGCCCAGAGACCACGCTTTTCCTCATCTTCTGGGATCTGAGCCCCTGGAGGAAGGAAGCCGGATACACAAATGGGCACAGCATGAAAACACCCGTTTGTCACTTGCGGTGCCCTGAGGGAGCCTGGCCGGGGTGGGGTGGGGGTAGTGGTGCTCAGCGTGAATGCATGCCCTTGGTGCTGGGCCCACCCTCAGGGCTTCTGGGACCCCTCCTCCCACCACCACCCAGAGCCCCACAAGGCGAGCGATGATGTGGCCCCCATTTTACAGGCGGGGAGTGGAGGCTCAGAGAGGGCAAGTGACCTGCGCAAGGTCACACAGCTGGCAAGTCCAGGACCAGGTTTAACTGCACCTCACCCAGGAGGGGTCTAGAGGTGGCCTAGTTCCCTCATCCTAGTCATCTGGAAGACAGAGATTGTGGAGAAAAGAAAGTGTGTTGTGGGGCAGAGGGACGGGGGACAGGAAGTGGCCCAGGAGTGTGTATGTGCGTGTGTGTGTGTGTGTGTGTGTGTGTGAGTTAGAAGGAGCAGCCACTCAAGGTCACTGGGGGACCCTGGAACCCAGGGACCCCCTCTTCGCTGGATCTGACATCCACCCCGACTCTGTTCTGCAGGGGTGTCCTCTGACAGTGGCCCCCTCCTGCACGCCCCTCGGGTACCCATGGCACTGAACGAGCCACCTCAAGGCAGAGGGTGTGTGTGTGTGGAGGGAGAGGTCACTGAGCTCAACATCAGCTCTAGGCACGCCTGGGTGGGCCTAGCGGGGCATGGAGCGCCCAGGTCCTGCTTCTGGCCTCAGGGCAGAATTTGGGGGCCTCTTCTCCCCCGCCCCCCGCCGCTGCCCCATATGCACCGCATACCCATCTTGGGCCTGACTGGGGAGGGCTCTGCTGGGCAGGGGCGGCCTGAGGAATGGCCCGGTGGTGTGGGAAGAGCACTGGAGTAGGAGTTCAGAGGCCCAAGTCTCCCCCGGGCACCTCGGCTTCTCCTTCATAGAGGGAGGGGTGAGGCCTGGTGTCCAAGAGGGGTTTCTGTGGTCTGATGGGATGAGTTGGGGGGGGGAAGGGCCCCTGCCTGCCCTGGTCTCACTGCTCAGGAGGGTCCTCAGGAGGGTCCCGGAAGCCCCCACACCAGGGGCCAGGCTAGGCGGCTGTGGGCCGTGTCCCGCCCTGGCAGAGGGTCCCCACTGTCCACTGTGTGGCCTGGGCACGCTAACCCCTCAAAGCATGCAGGCTGACGGGTAGTAAGTGCCCCGTAAACATTATCCATGTGTTTTTGTTCATAACAAAGAGCTTCAAAAGCTGGAGGGGTCCAGAGGGGCCCTTTAAACGTGACAGTTGGTGGCACCTGGGTGGCTCAGTCAGTTAAACGTCGGACTTCGGTTCAGGTCACAATCTCACGTTCGTGGGTTCGAGCCCCGCATCTGCTTTCAGCACAGAACCCGCTTCGGATCCTCTGTTTCCTCTCTCCGCCCTCCCTTGCTCGCGCCCCCCCCTTTTCAAAAATAAATAAACATTAAAAATAAATAAATACGCATGACAGTTGGCTTTCTGGGCTGGGAGCTGGGTGCCTGGAGCCCTCTGCCCAGCAGCCTGTAAGGGAGGGATCTTAGTTTTCTCTTCCTTCCTGGGCCCTTGTCTCCGTGTGCGGCGCCTGGCTCGGAAGAGGTTACCCCAAACCCTGGTGAATCAGCGAACGGTGGCTTGGCTGTAATCCATCCCTGCCTCCCAGAGGACGACAGGGAGGCCCAGAGAGGCAAAGCCACTTGCCCAACGACACGGGAGGACAGTGGTGCGCGAGACCTCTAGTCTGTGTGGGGAAACCCCCCTGACTTCTTGGCGAGCCAGGATTTTACACCTTCTGTAGGCCTCGTGGGCTGAGAACATGGTGGGGGGGTGGGGGGGGGTTGTTGGAAGCCGGGGAGGCGATCTCTCTCCTGCTGAGCCTGGCAGGAGGCTTCACAGACCTGGCAAGTTGTGGAGAGAGAGCAGGAACTCACAGAGGCACTAATTATCACGGACTCCAGAGCCGTGTCTCCCATCAGGGACCAGGAGGCAGGCTCTGGCTTTTGTTCCGGTTTTATTACCTCCTAAGTCTGGGACCAGTGGCTTCTGGACGGAGTCCTAGTAACCTTACATCTGTCCAATTTGTTCATTCATTCGTTCATTCGGTAAAATACTCTCAGAACAGAATAAAAAACCCTGCAGATATCTCTACTTACCCTGAGTTTGTCTGCAAATAGGAAAACTGTGATTCAACAGACCCCACATTTATGGAGCACCTACTGTATACCAGGTCAGATGGTCTAGTTCCAACCACACAGCTGCTGTTCGTTCCGCTGGACATTCATTCTATTGTGCACACAAGGTCTTTCCTGGGGACGGTGCCTGGGATGGGACATGATACGTCAGGGGCTACCGCCTGGGTTACCAGGGAGGGGAGACCATTCCCTTCCCAAACTGGGGCCCTTCGGCACCCCTCCTCTCTGTCCAGCTACCTTGGGTCCGGCTCCATTCTGCCTCCCCCATGGAGCCTGCCATTCCCGTCCCCTCCAAGCCCCTGCTCTGTCTTTGAAGTCGGTGGCTCGGTGCCCTGCCCCCCCCCCTCCACATCTTCTTCCTCCTCTTCATAGAATGCAAAGTCTTCTTTTCACGCTTCAGGTCTGAGCTCAAAGGTCACCTTGTCAAGGGGCCTCCCAGACCCCTCCTTATGTGCTTACCTTGTGGGCTTTTCCTTGTGTGTATCCCTAAGCCCACAGGTCTGGTCATTCGGGAGGGGGACTTCTGCAGAAGGTAGCTGCTAAATGCCGGATGATCTGCTCTGCACGGTTGCCAGATTTTGCAATTAGAAAATACAGTACTTAGTGATACGTGAATTTCAGATAAGCCAGAAATAACTTTTGAGCATAAGTATATCCCAAATATTGAATGGGATATACTTACACTTAAAAAAAATTTTTTTTTTTTATTGTTTATTTCAGGTTCAAATCTAACTTGGCCTCTTGTATTTAATCTGGCAACCCCACCTCCTGCCCCTCTCTGCCCCCTTGTCAGGCACTCTCCATAGCTAGACGGTGGGCCCCCGTGGCTGTGGCTGGAAGCCTATCGCTCTGCGGAGAGCCTGACATGAAACGGGTGCCGGAATATGAAGCCATAGCGACAGGATGAGTGCGGGGTAGCCTTCCCCGAGCCAGGTGGGAGGCACGCGTGCGGAAGGCTCAGCGATTTCTGTGAAGGGCGGCGCGCATGAGTGGGGAAACTGAGATGTCCTTTTTAGTGATTCTAGAACAGCTGCGAGTTCCTAAGCACCATGCCTCACGCTGTCTACACATAGCACAGCGCTCTGGAGGGAGGCCGTTACCATCCAGGCTTTTCGGACGACGAACTGCGGTTTAGAGAGGGCTGTGCCTGGCCCCGGGTCACACAGCCAGGAGCCCGCGGAAGTCTTTCTTCAGCCAGCCCAGCATCCGCCCTGCGGTGTGGACGGGGCAGCAGAGGCACAGGCTGCTTTAAGGAGACCCTCTGAGCGTGGGCCCTCCCGTGGGGCCGCCTGTGCGCCCCTGAAGGCTGTGGCCGTCCATCCTCCCAAGTGAACTGCTCCCGTCTGTCTGTCCGTCTTGCGTGTGCGGTTCCTTCAGTCAGGAAGCCCCGCTTCCCCGTCCTGTGGTGCCGGGACACAGTCTCCTATCTGGAATCCCGAACGGGGAGCTTTGAACGGAGGGGGCTCTGCGGGGTTGAGCCCTGACGAGGCAGGGAGGCTGCCGGGAGTTGGCCAAGGGGCACCGGCTGGGCAGTGAGGAGGGCCGGGAGTTCAAATCCAGGCCCCACCGTCTAGCGGCTGTGGCTTCAGGCCAGGCCCCTGCCTCGGTGTCACGATCCCTGAAGAAGGAGTTTGATGAACTCGGACACCCCCAAACCCCAAGAAGGCGGTCAGGGACCGGGCAGGGGGCGGGAGGGGGGGTGTCCCGGGAGGCTCATGCCCCACCCGGTGCTTTGGCTGCGGCTCCTCTGCCGGGGGCTGCCGGGAAGAGACACCTGCCCGTGACTTGGACCCAGCGCCCCTCGGTCTCTGTCGGGCAGAGGCCGGGCCTCCCTCTGACCTGTCTCCTTGTGGAGACTGAGTTCCTCCTGCCTTCCAGGCTGGTGGTGTGTGTGTGTGTGTGTGTGTGTGTGTGTGCGTGTGCACGTGATGTGGTGTGTGTGTTTGTGATATGAGTGTGAATGGTGTGAGTATGTGGTGTCTGTGTGAGTGTGTGTGGTGTGATGAATATGCATGTGGTGTGAGTGGTGTGTGTTTGAATGTGCGTGTGTGGTACGAGTGTGTGTGAGTGTGTGATGTGAGTGTGTGTGGTCTGTGGTGTAGTGGGGGGGGGTAGGTGACCAGGAGGCGGGGCTGCAGCCGGGGACCTCCCATGTCTTGGGTTCATCACCTGGCTGGCCCAGAGCAGCCGGCCCCGCCCCGGGAAGGTGGTTCCATTTTCCAGGTTGTCATCACGGTCCCCCACAAGTGCCCGGGGCACGCAAGGTCCTTGCTGCTCCGGGGCTGGGCCATGCGCTCCCCTGTGGCTGCTTCCTTCTCCCAGCCTTCTCCCGCCTCCCCCTGCTCAGAGAGGTGTCTCTCCCCTGCGTCTCTGCCCCCCACCCCCCGCGAGGGCGGCACCTCCTCCATGCCGCCCTCAGTGTCTGCTGGATGAAGCCGCGAGTGTGGGCCGCGTCATTAAGCTCATCTCTGTGTAGCACGTCCTCTCCCAGGGCGCACATCCAGCCATTTGTCTGTCCCCTCCCCAGAACCCACTACCAACCCCTGGGAAACGCGGTGTTGAACAAGTCTTTGCCCCCCCACCCCCCACGTGCATCTGTGTCCAGCCAGGTGTGCGAGGGGTGGGCCGGGCACTGAGCAGGTGAGGACAGAAAGCCCGCACCCGCTGGCGATTTCTCTGGGATCCTCCAATTCCAGGTCGCTGGGTTTCCTCCCACACCCTCTCCTTTGTGACTGTGAAGAGATTAATATATGCAAATACCCTTTTCCTGTGGTGGTTTTAGCCTTGAACTCTGTGGATTAAGTTACTTGATTTAAATACATATTTGGGCACCCCCCCCACACACACAGACATGTATAAGTCCTAAACACTAAATAAAATCCCCTCATTTCGCATGTGCTGTAGAGCTTCTAATCCCACGTCCTGTGGGCATTTCGGCAGTTAAGATGGTTCACGGGGGCTGCCGAGATTTTATTTGGAATATCAAATACCTGTGTAATATGCACGCTCCTCGATGCGGCTTGCTAATACCAGCCCGGGGGGCTGGGGGATAAGGTGGGCACCGGAGGTGTGTGTGGGAGGGGTCTCCGGAGGGGTATTAGCCGGCAAGGAAGGAGGTGACTCCATCAGGGCCTGTCAAGGGCTGGGTTGGGAAAGTGACATGGGCATCGGATGGCTGGCCGAGACCGTGGGTTCAATATCATCGTCTAAGGAGGGTGTGGGAACTAAGTGTCTGAGGATGACACCCAGAACAAACATTTTCCAGAGCCATCGAAGGCAGGGGTGACACCGAAGGGGGTGTGTCCCGGGGGCCGGCAAGGCAAAAGCGTCCGGGGTTTGGGGACCGGCAGGGGATGGGCTCCGACAGCAGGGACAGGCAGCCGGGACTGACTGGGCCACCACGGATAACAGGACACAGGACGTCTGACTCCCCAACGAGTCCTGCCAAACCGGGACCTCAGCCTCCGCCCACCCACACCCCCAAAGTGGGAGGGCCTCGGGGCTCGTGGTTTACGTGGTAGATCACCTGCACTCACACAGCCGAGGGACAGAGCCTGGGCCTGGCCCTTGGGTGCCCCAGGAGCTGGCCCTGGAGAAGCCCCTCCAACCCCGTGCCCTTCCTCGGGCTGTCCCTCCCCACACCCCTGCGCGGGCAAGTCTCGGCTAACATCGCTAACATCTCTCGGCTTCAAGAATTTGATACCCAGAGCAATTTCCCCAGCCCCACCCCTGCATGTGCCGCACCTCCGCCACCCCGCCCCCTCCCGCCAGCTCCACCCCTGCCCAGCCCCAGCCCCGCCCACCCCACCCCTGTACTCCCCACCTTGTGTGCCTCACCCGGGCTACCTCCGCCCCTTCCAGCTCTGCCCCTGCATGGCCCACATCTTACCCTGCTCCACGTGGTATCCCCATGGCACTTTCCTTCTAACAAACTTTATCACTTATTTTTTTGGTGAAGTTTACTGATTACTGCTTCTCCCCCCCCCCCCCCAACCCATCATCAGAATGTAAACTCCTTCAGGGGAGGGTCTGGGGTTGTTTTGTCCACTAAGGTAGCCTCAGGGCCTGGAAAAGGCCTGGCACACAGTAGGTGGTCAGCAAATCTTGTGTTGATCGGTAGAGCTTAGCAAACACCGCCTGAATCCCTAGCGCCAGCCAGAAGCCAGGGTATCAAAGCAATTAACAGCATTCGGTACCAGTAAACCCATCGACGATTGGTGCCAACCGAGGCTGAGGGTCTGGGGCGGGTGAAAAGGTGCACGCGGAAGACCCCACCACGCAGAGGGCAGAGCCGGGGGTGGGGTGGGGGTGTCACACAGAGCCCCCACCCTGCGCCCGGCATGCTGCCTTGCTTCCCCAGGGAGGGGATTTGGGGGCTAGTTTAGGGAGCCGGTCTTGAGAACATCTAGGACAGGGCTTTCTTTGCCGTGATATTTATTTAGCGCTCCAGCCTCCCAGGCCTTACTGTCTGCGTGTGCATCTTTCCCCATCCATTTGCTTTCAATCTATCTGTGTCTTCGTATTTATTATTTATTTATTTATTTTAATTTTTTTTAGAGAGAAAGAGAGCATGAGTGGAGGAGAGGGGCAGAGAGAGAGAGAGAGAGAGAGAGAGAGAATCTCAAGCAGGCTCCATGCTCAGCTTGGAGACCCACACGGGGTTCGAACCCTCCACCCTGGGATCCTGACCTGAGCTGAAATCAAGAGTCGGACGCTCAACTGTGTGTCTTGGTATTTAAAGTGCAGTTTCACATTTTGTTCCTTTGTACCACCCCCCCTCCTGCCCTCTGCATTATTATTATTATTGTGAATTATTATTTAGTGGTTGCTTAAGGGATTAAGATGTTAATTCCCTACTTCCCTAACTTATCACTTAACTCAGAGGAAATATTAAACTACTTTATGTAAAATGTGGAATCCTTTGGCTGCACAGGCCCATTAGCGGTAATTCCCGCCACCTTCCATGCTTGCACTGTTGGGTGTATGTACACAGTTTTTGCTCTAGATGGATATTTTCCAGAAATTAAGATCGAGGGGTGCCTGGGTGGCTCAGTCGGTTAAGCATCCAACTTTGGCTCAGGTCATGATTTCACAGCTCGTGAGTTCAGGCCCTGTGTTGGGCTCCGCGCAGACAGCTCAGGGCATGGAGCCTGCTTTGGATTTTGTCTCCCTCTCTCTCTGTGTCCCTCCCCTGCTCTTTCTCTCTCTCTCTCTCAAAAATAAATAAACATTTAAAATTTTTTAAAAATTTAAGATGGAGAAATACATATGTATCATTTCTTTTTTTTTTTTTAATGTTTACTTATTTATTTTGAGAGAGCGAAAGTACATGCATGTATATGATCAGGGGAGGGGCAGAGAGAGGGAGAGAGGGAATTCCGAACAGGCTCCGTGCTACCAGTGCAGGGCCTGACTCGGGGCTCAATCCCATGAACTGTGAGATCATGACCTAAGCCAAAATCAAGACTCAGATGCTTAACCAACTGAGTGACCAGGTGCCCTAATATTTACCATTTCTAATGCTCTTCTTGATCATCTGAATTTCTACCTTGTACCCTTTCCCTCTTAGCACTGCTTGTACCCTTACCTCTTAGTACTCTTTGGCTTCTGGTCAAAAAGTCTCTTCTTTTAAAATTGTAAAAGTAAATCTGAAAATGACTATTTTACCTTCACTCTTAGAGGATATTTTCACTAGCTATAGAATTCTTGGGTTGACATATTTTTTTCCTTCCTCTTTTTAAAAAAACACACCCTTTGTATTTTGAAAGAATTATAGATTCACAGGTAGTTCCAAAAGTAGGATGGAGAGATTTGGGTACCCTCAGCTAGTTTCCCCCGGTAGTTATATCTTGTTTGTACAATAGCGAAACTAGGAGATTGGTGCTGGTACAATGTGTGTGTGTGTGTGTGTGTGTGTGTGTGTGTGTGTGTAGTCCACACATGCAGATTCCTGTGACTACCATGGAAATCAAGATACAGGACATTCCAGGGGCACCTGGGTGGCTCAGTTAGTTCAGCTTCTGACTTTGGAGTTTGGCTCAGATCATGATCTCACAGTCGGGAGATGGAGCCCCAGGTTGGGCTCTCTGTTGACAGCACAGAGCCTGCTTGGGATTCTCTCTCCACCACTCTCTCTCCAAATAAATAAATAAATAAGCATTAAAAAAAAAAATAGAACATCTCATCTCCACAGAGGTCCCTCTCCTAGTCTCCTTCCTAATCACATGCAAGCCCTGTCCTCAATGCCATTCCCTTGGAACTACTCATCTGTTCTCTATGTCTGCACTTTTGTTGTTTAGGGAATGTCATGTAATTGAAGCTATAAAGTATGTGATCTTTTCGGAACAGTTTGTTCACTCAGTGTAATGCCCTTGGGATGCATCCAGGCGGCTGTGTGTATCAGCAGTCCGTTCCTTTTTATTGCTGAATACTATTCCGTGGTTTGTTTAACCATCCACCTACTAACAGGCATTCTGGCTCGTTCCAGTTTGGGCTATTACAAATAAAACTTCTATGAACATTCATGTGCAGGTATTAGTGTGGATATAAGCTTCCATTTCTCTGGGCTAAATGCCCAGAAACTTGATTGCTAGGTTATGTATTAAGTGTGTGTTAAGATTTTTGGAAAAACTATCAGCTATTTTGCAGAGTGGTTGTACTATTTTCTATTCCCATCACCTGTGCAGGAATGACCCAGTTTCTCTGCATCCTCGTCCATATTCCATGTTGTCACTATTTTTTTTTTAAATGTAGGCTGTTCTAATGTAGTGATGTCTCATCATGGTTCAGTTTGTGTTTCCCTAATAGCTAATGTTGTGAAACATCTTTTTTATGTGCCTACTTGTCATCTGTATATCTTCTTCTGTGAAATATATCCTGTTGTGTTCCACCCATTTTCTAATTGGACTGTTTATGGATTTTATTTTATTTTACTTTATTTTTTCATTTTATTTTTGCTGTTGAGTTTTGAAAATCCTTTCTATGATCTAGATACAAGTTCTTGGTTAGATGGCTGATTTGCAAAATTTCCTCCAAGTCTGTGGCTTGTCTTTTCATCCTCTCAACAAGGTCTTTGCAGAGCAAAAGTTTTTTACTTTAATTAAGTCCAGCTTATCATTTTTTTCTATTATAGGTTATGTCATTATTTTTTTGATGTTTATTTATTTTTGAAAGAGAGAGAGAGTAGGAGGGGGGCAGAGAGAGAAGGAGACACAGAATCCAAAGCAGGCTCCAGGCTCTGAGCTGTCAGCACAGAGCTTGATGCAGGGCTCTTGAGCAAGATTATGACCTGAGCCAAAGTTGGATGCTCAACAGACTGAGCCACCCAGGCACCCCATGGGTTATGTTTTTTATGATAATTCTAAGAACTTTTTGTGTAACCCTAGATACTGAAGATGTTCTCCTATGATCTCCTTTTTCTAAAAGTTTTATAAGTTTACATATAAGGCTGCAATCCATTCAAAGTTAGTTTTTGTATATGGCACGAGGTTCAATTTTTCTTTAGTCTCTGGATATCCCATTAATTGCTCCAGCACCATTTGGTGAAAGGCTATGCTTCCTCCATTGGATTATTTTGCATCTTTGTTAAAAAATCACTTGGATGTGTTTGTGTGGGTCTTTCTCTCGTTCTGTGTTTTATTCCACTGACCTATGTGTCTATTCCTCCACCAAGGCTATGGTCCTGATCACTGTAGCTGAAACTGTTTTAAAAGTGGGGAGGGGCGGGGTGCCTGGGTGGCTCAGTCAGTTAAGCATCTGATTTCAGCCCAGCTCATGATCTCATGGTTCAGTTCGTGAGTTCGAGCTCTGCATTGGGCTCTGTGCTGACAACTCAGAGCCTGAAGCCTGCTTCCCATTCTGTGTCTCTGTCTTTCTCTGCCCCTCTCATACCCACACTCTGTCTCTTTCTCTCAAAAATAAATAAATGTTTAAAAAAAAATTTAAGTGGGGAGAGTGATTCCTCTTGCTATTCTTTCTAAAAATTGTTTTAGGTATTCTAATTCTTTTGATTTTCCATATAAATTTTATAATAGTACTGTCTGTCTCTAAAAAATATCTTGCTTAGCTTTGGATAAGAATTGTGTTAAACTTACGTATAAATTTGCAGAGGATTGACATCTTTCTCTGTGCACATACGTCCCTCTATGAACACAAAGTCTCTCTGCATTTATTTAGATTTCTAAAAAAATTCCTTCATCAGTGTTTTATAGTCTCCCCCACTTGAAAAAAAATGTTTTAATGTTTATTTATTTTTGAGAGAGAGAGTGCATGGCGGGGGGTGGGGGGGCGGGCAGAGAGAGAGGGAAACAGAGGATTTGAAGTGGGCTTTGCAATGACCACAGAGCCCACCTTGGGGCTCGAACTCATGCATCAGGAGATCATGGCCTGAGCTGAAGTCAGAGGCTTAACTGACTGAGCCACCCAGGCATCCCCTCCCCTCTTTAAGTAGGCTTCATGCACAGCAGGGAGCCCAACATGAGGCTTGAACTCACAACCCTGAGATCAAAACCTGAGCTGAGATCAAGAGTTGGTCACTTAACTAACTTAGCCACGCAGGTGTCCTGGTGTTTTGTGGTTTTCAATATGTAAGCCCTGTACCTTTTTTGTTATTTATATCTAAGAATTTCATTTATTTATTTATTTATTTATTTTTATTTTTTTTTAATGTTTTATTTATTTTTGAGAGAGAGATAGAGACAGCGTGAGCAGGGGAGGGTCAGAGAGAGAGGGAGACACAGAATCCGAAGCAGGCTCCAGGCTCTGAGCTGTCAGCACAGAGCCTGACATAGGGTTCGAACCCACGAACCGTGAGATCATGACCTGAGCTGAAGTTGGACGCTTAACCAACTGAGCCACCCAGGCAGCCCAGAATTTCATTTTTTTAATGATTATAAATGGTATTGTATTTTACATTTCCATTCCCATGTGTTCAATGCCAACATATAGATAGATGTACAATTGATTTTTATGTCTTGATCTTGTACCTTATGACCTGGATGAACTCACTTATTAGTTCTGGGATATTTTTTATAGCTTTATTGAGGTTTTCCTCATAGATATTCATGTCATCTGCAAATAGGGACATTTTTATTTCTTGCCTCCTAATCTGTTTGCCTCTTATTTCCTTTTTGTGCCTTATTGCTCTGGCTAGAATTTCTAACACTAAACATAGGTTGTCCCATAGACTGGGAGTGGGCATCCTTTCTTTGTCCTTAGGCTCAGGGAGAAAGCACTAACCATTCAGTATAATGTTAGTTATAGATGTTTTTGGTAGATTTATTTTATCAAGTGGAGACTGTCCCCCTCCACTACTTTTCTTTGAGTTTTTTCATGATTGGGTGTTGGATTTTGTCAAATGGTTTTTTCCTGCATTACTATGGCCATGTGATTTTTCCTCTATAGCCTGTTATATGGCTATTACAGTGATTTCAAATATTGAACCAAGCTTACATCTCTAGAATAAGCCCCACTGGATTGTGATATGTAATTCTCTTTATAGACAGCCAACTTCTGTTTGCTAATATTTTGTTAAGGATTTCTACATCTATATTCATGATGGGTATTGGTCTGTCGTTTCCTCTTTTTGTTCTGTCCTGGTCTGGGTTTGGTATCAGGGTAACATGCACTCATAAAATGAGTTGGAAAGGTTCCCGTCTCCTCTTACGAATTCCATTTCTTTAATAGTTACAGTGTTATTCACATGCTTTATTTCAGATTGGGTGAGTTGTGACAGTTTGTACTTTCCAAGGAATTGGTCCATTTCTCTAGGTTGTCAAATTGATGGGTATAGAGCTGTCCACATTATTTTTTATCATCCTTTTGATGCCTTCAGGGTCCATAGAGTACCCTTTGTGCCATCCCTGATGTTGATCATCTGTATCTTGTCTCTCTTTTTCCTTTGCCAGTCTTGCAGGAGGCTTCTCAATTTTACTGATCTTTCCAAAGAACCAGCTCTTTGTTTCCATGATTTTCTCTATTCTTTTTCTGATTTTATTTATTTTTGCTTTTATATTTATTGTTTCTTTCCTTCTGTGTGCTTTTGGGTTTATTTTGTTCTTTTTCTAGTTTCTTTTTTATTTTTTTATTATTATTATTTTTTAATTTGAGAGAGAGAGACAGCATGAGCAGGGGAGGGTCAGAGAGAGAGGGAGATACAGAATCTGAAACAGGGTCCAGGCTCTGAGCTGGCTGTCAACACAGAGCCTGACATGGGGCTCGAACCCATGAACCGTGAGATTGTGACCTGAAGTCGGACGCTTAACTGACTGAGCCATCAGGTGCCCCTCTAATTTCTTTTTTAAATAACATTATACTACTATTAGATCAAAACTGGACTTAAAGTTCCTATTTTGTAGGTGGGATATTTCATTCACATAGAATTGTTCCTGAAGTCTAGTTTTATAAGGTGGGAAGTTGGGTGAACGATCTGAGACTTTCTCTCTTTTTAATGTATACATTTTTAGTACTATAAATTTCCCTCACTGTACTGCTTTAGCTGCATCCCACAGATTTTGATATGTTTTTTTTTTATTCTTACTCAGAACTATGTATTTTTTTAGTTTCATTTGAGTCTTCTGCTTTGATCTATAGATAGCCTAGAGATACACTGTTTAGTTTCCAAGTGTTTGGAGACTTTTCTGTTCTCTTCCTTTACTGATTTCAACTTTAATTCCCTTCTGATCAGAGAACACACTCTCATTTCAAATCTTTTAAATTTGTGGAGATTTCCCACATACTCCCTCCCCCTACACATGCATAGCTTCACCCATTATCAACACCCCCCACCACAGTACATGTATTGTAATAACTGTGGCACATTTACTACAATAGATGAACCTACATTGACTCATCATTATCACCCGAAGTCCACGGCTTACATCAGGGTTCACTCTTGCTGTTGTATATTCTATGGGTTTGGACAAATATATGATGACGCGTATCTACCATTACAGTACTGTGTAGACTATTTTCACTTGCCTAAAAATTCTCTGTGCTCCATCTATTCATCCTTCCCTCCCCCGACCCCTGGCAACCACTGATAGTTTTTTTGTCTCCATAGTTTTCCCTTTTCCCAGAATGTTGTATAGTTTGAATCATACAGTATGTAGTCTTTTTGGATTCACTTTTTTCACTTAGTAATATGCCTTTAGGTTTTGTCCATGTCCTTTCATGGTTTGATAGTTCACTTCCTTTCTTTTTTACAACTGAAATAATATTCCATTGTCTGAGTGTACCACAGTTTATTTATGATTCACCTATGGAAGGACATCTTGGCAGTTTCTGAGTTTTGGCAAGTATCAATAAGGCCGCTATAAACATCTATGTGCAGGTTTCTGTGTGGACATAAATTTTCAACTCATTTGGATAAATACCAGGGAGCACAACTGCTGGATCACATGATAAAAGTATGTTTAGTTTTGCAAGAAACTGCCAACTGTCTTCCAAAGCACCCGTACTATTCTGAATTCCCACCAGCAATGGATGAGAGTTCCCAGTGCTCCACATCCTCGCCAGCATTTGATATGAGTGTCCTGGATTTGGGCCGTTCTGGTAGGTGTGTCATGGTGAAAATGAGATTTTTTAAAATTCCATTTCCAATAGCACCAAGAGCACAAAATGCTTGGTAAGAAATTTAACAAAAGAACGAACCTGAAGAAGTTCCTAACATGAACAGAAAGAAACAGTATGTTCATGGGTTGGAAACCTCCGTGTTGCGAAGAGGTCAGCTTCCTTCCATTGATCTGTAGGTTGAACACAATCCCAATTATAATCTGAGCAACCTTGGGGAAATACAGACAGAGCCAACATTATATTTATATGATATGATATAAAAGACCTAATGTGGCCAAAAAAACTTGCTGTAAGGTAAGGAACGCACACTCTTTGGTTTCAAGACTAAGGGACCAAGGCCAAACAAATAGATCGATGTAACTGTTAGCAGACATGGCGCACTGAGTTTTGACAAAGGGGCCAAAGCATGTCAATGGGGAAAAGTAGTCTTTTGGAAAAATGATGCAGGAACAAGTTGGTGTCCATATTGAGGAAAACAAACCTTGACCCTTGCTTCACATTATACACGTTTACATCAAGATGGAGCCAAGACCTGCATGGACAAACCCCAACTATAAAGCTTCTAGAAGAAAACATAGGAAAAACTTTTCATGACCTGTGAGCTGGCCAGAATCTCTTCGAGGGGATGCAGAAAGCAATAGCCATAAAAAATATCAACAGATTGGCTTCCTCACACTTGAAAATGTCTGCTTACTGTATAGAACATGAAAGAGGGGTTGGGGTGCCTGGCTGGCTCAGTCCATGGAATGTGCAACTCTTGATCTTGGTGTTGGGAGTTCAAGTCCCATGTTGAGTGTGGAGCCTCCTTTGAAAAAAAAAATGGTAGGGGCGCCTGGGTGGCTGAGTCAGTTAAGTGTCCGACTTCGGCTCAGATCATGATCTCACGGTTCGTGGGTTCAAGCCCCGCATTGGGCTCTGAGCTGTCAGCAAGCTGGAGCCTGCTTCAGATTCTGTGTCTCCCTCTCTCTCTGTCCCTCCCTTATTCTCTCTCACTCTCTCTCTCTTTCTCAAAAATAAATATTAAAAAATTTACCAAAAAGTTAAAAAACAATTATTTTAAAAAAGAATGAAGAGAGAAACCACAAACTCATAGAAAATATTACAAAATATAAATCTGATAAAGGGCTGGTGTTTGGATTACATAGATAAGCCTACAGCTCAATAATCAAAGGGCACATGCTCACTTAAAAATGGCCAAAAGAGGGGCGCCTGGGTGGCTCAGTCAGTTGAACGTCTGACTCTGGCTCAGGTCATGATCTCACAGTTCGTGGGTTCGAACCCCGCGTTGGGCTCTCTGCTGTCAGCTAGCTCAGAGCCTGGAGCCTGTTTCGGATTCTGTGTCTCCCTCTCTCTCTGATTCTCCCCTGTTCACACTGTCTCTCTCTCTCTCTCTCTCAGAAATAATTTAAAATATTTAAAAAAAAATAATAAAATAAAATAATAACCATAGGGGCACCTGGGTGGCTCAGTCCGTTAAGTGCCCCACCCTTGATTTCGACTCAGGTCATGATCTCATGATCCCAGTATTGTGAGATCGAGCCCCGTGTTGGGCTCTGTGCTGAGCATGGAGCCTGCTTAAGCTTCTCTCTTTCTCTTCCTCTGCCCCCTTGTGCCTCTCTCTCTCAAGAAAAAAAAAAAAAGTAAAAGATTGACAATACCAGATATTGGTAAGGACGTGAAACAACCAGCTTCCAGAAATTGCTGATGGGAACAAAAAATGTTACAAGTATTTTGGAAAAGTTTCACTGATTTTCTATAAGGTAAGATATACCTAATACCCGATAGCTCAGCAATTTCAGTTGTAGACCCTTTGTCGAAAGAGATAAGTATGTATGTTCACAAAAAGGTTTGCATGTGGATGTTTATAACTGCTTTATAATACGGCCCCCCGCAACCAGAAACAAGTCAAATGTCCATTAACAAGAGAATGAATATACAAATTGTGGAATATCTATACTGTGGAATACTACTCATCAACAAGCAGCACACAAAACCCAGAGGAATCATTTGTAATTTTTAAAAAATGTTTATTTGTTTTTGAGAAAGAGAAGGACAGAGCGTGAGCAGGGGAGGGGCAGAGAGGGAGGGAGACACAGAATCGGAAGCAGGCTCCAGCCTCTGAGCTGTCAGCACAGAGCCCGACGCGGGGCTCGAACTCCCCAACGGTGAGACCATGACCTGAGCCAATATCGGACGCTTAACCAACTGAGCCACCCAGTCACCCCTGCACAGAGGAATCATACAGACATTATGTTGAATGAGGAAAGCCAGACGCAAAAAAAAAAAAAAAAGCACAAACTGTATGATTCCATTTATAGAACGTTCTGGAATAGGCAAAACTATCCGGCGGTGCACATGAGAATATTGTTTGACTTTGTGGCTGCAGGATTGTCTGGGAAGACACACAGTCACTTTTGGGGATGACGGAAATGTTCTACATCTCCGTAAGCGTGTGGGTGACATAGGCGTCTGCATGTGTCAGAACTCATAAAATTGTACACATGGGATTTGTGCATTTCACCATGTGTGCATTTCACCTTGGAAAGCCCTGGACTGAAAACAAAGATTCAGAACAACGCCGAACAGGTCAGCAGGCGTTACGGGAATCACGGCCTTTGTTCGCCCGGCGCACAGGTCTGTGAAAAACTCACCATCATGGAGCTCCCCACTATGGGCCCCCCTCAAGCCTGATGAGGGCGGGGTCTCTGAACTTTCTGGAAGAGATGCAAAGCAAAGTTCTCCCACGTGAGGAGGTGAGAGGCGTCCTGTGGCCCTGCCAGAGGGATCAGTAGCTGGGATCCTCGGATGAACCAGTCCCGGTACCAAAGCCAGACGTTACTCCCGGGTCGCCCTCTCCCCGGGGCACGTCCAGGCCCGCCCCCCGCTGGTCAGAGCTGGGCTGCAAACGGGGCTTCTTGGTTCTGGTCACAGCTTTGTAATGACTTCCGTGTGAAATTCATGAACCACTCAATATTCACTGAGCCCCTACCGCGTGCCAGGCCCCCGTTTTAGGTTCTTGGGACAGCTCTGCCGACACCCGATTTTAGGCCAGTGACACCCATTTCAGACTGCCCCCCCCCCTCCCGGACTTACAAGGTCATGACTTTGTGTTAAACCATGGAGTTTGTGGTAATCTGTTACCGCAGCACTAGGAGACAAATACGCTGACTTTAAAAGCCCAATATAGGAGCAGTTTGTCCATAGTGTGTTAGAAGGTGATGGGCCAATAATTCTGGAATCTTCTTTGCCTTAGAGGGAAGTGGCTCTTGGGATGAATGGCTATTTGCCCGCAGAGAACTTGGGCAATGAGTGTTTGACAAGTCTGTGAATTCCTCTAACGGAGAAGCCTTTTGTTTCTTGTGAGGAGATAAAAGTCCCATCCCCAGTGACCAAATTCTGTTGCATGAAAGTAAAAGTAAAATCCAGAAAGCAAAAGTAAAATTCCAGGTGGATACTTTGTACTTAGGTAGAGTTTCATTGTATCAAAGTGTGAAGGGGCCTGGGTGACTCAGTCGGTTGAGCATACAGTTCTTGGTCTTGGCTCCGATCATGATCTCATGGTTCATGGGTTCGAGCCCCACGTCGGGCTCTGTGCTGACAGCTGGGAGCCTGCTTAGGATTCTGTCTCTTCTTCTCTCTCTCTCTGCCCCTCCCCCACTTGCTCTTTATCTCTGTTTCAAAATAAATAAAAATACACTTAAAAAATGTGCAAACGGTCATCTGTAGAAAACTCCCATTTTCAGGGCGGGGAGACTGAGGCACCAGAGGGAGCAGCCACCTGCCCCAGGGCTATGCGGTGAGATGGCGCCACTATTGGGCTGGGAGCTGGGTCTGGGTTTCCTTCCACGTGAGGATCAGAGCTTCTCTCTTGCACATCAAACAAAGGCACCGCGCCTGCTCACACGCCTCCCCCCCACGGAGAGAAGGCCCAGCCCGAGCGCACTGCCGGCATCAGGTCGTCCAAGCTGGCGGGATGGGTGAGCCCACGAGAACCCACCCCGCCCCCCGCCCCCCAGCTCATGATGCATCTCAGCTTCTCGGCTCACCTCCCCCATGGATGTCTCTTCTTTGTTTAGCCAACCCACGTCTCTTTTCAGGAAGCACCCCATCCCTGGGGCCCCCATAGCCCTCAGTGTCCCCTGGAAACATCGCGGGCCCTCTGGGGATGCTGCACACCTGCCACGTCTCCTCAGCCCTACTGAGCACCCCGTGAAGGCAGCAGCCCTGCTCCCCAACTCTGAGAAGCCAAGTGGGGGCCAGATGTGCGGACAATGCTTGTCACTGTCGCTTGAAGGCCAAATGGGAATCGAGTTTATTGCATCGTGATGAGCGCGTTAGGATACAGGGTTAGCCGCTAAACGAGACCCCGAACAGCAGTGACCTAAGCAAGATAACCACTCCCCCGTGCACACCGCCCAGGGTCCATGCGGTGGGTCCGCAGTGTCAGGGAGCCCAACTCAAGCTAGCTTGCCACTCTGCTGTCCCCAGCACACAGCTTCCACCTCGTGATCCTTGTGATTTGAAAAGGCTGCTGGGGTTCCTGCCATCGCGCCTGCATTCCAGCCAGCAGGAAGGAGATCGGGGAACGAGGGGCCCTCCTCCTTTAAAGGCAGGACAGCAGCTTGTGGCCATCACCTCCATTCACGTGTCACTGGCCAGAACCTGGCCACACAGGTACCTTCAGCTGCAAAGGAACCTGGGAAATGGGCCCAGCAGAAATTCTTATTAAATACAGAAGAGAAGATGGTTCCAGCTACGACGACGTCCTCAGCGGCAAGTGGAGGTTCCCAGGAATGTCCCCGCAGAAACTCAGAGCCTCCTTGGAGGCTGGGGAAACGGTGCGAGGCAGGTGTCACCTGGGCGGTCAGAGGGAACACGGCTGGCACTGGGGCCCCCGAACTCCTGTCCTTCAATGGGAGGGAGGGGCTGGCAGCACCAATGTCCGGAGAAGCCATCTGGGTGACGGAGGCTCCGAATCCGCTCACATGTGGACGCAGTTCCCCGGACTCCTTTGTCCCCGCAGGCGGCTTGTACCCTCTGTCCTCACGCAGGCGTCCTGATGCAGGACCTCCCTCTGCTTCCTGTCACTCTTCCCCAGCGTCAGACGCGGCCTGTGCTCGACAAACGCGTGCAGGATTTAGGAAGAGCCCAGGCCACAGTGACACAATCCTATCACTTCCGTTTGCTCAGAATCCCAGCCTTGTTTGGCAACACTGAGGCCACTCCCCGGGGATCAGTCATGATCAGACAAACCATTCAAGGCCTGTTCCCCATTTTTAGTTGACTGGGGTGGGGTGGGCATGCAATCCAATGCTGGTCAGTAGGATAGAGAGGGAAGTCGGCTGGGGATTTGGGGCAAGATTCTCTCCCCCTATCTCACTCTTACAGAGAGAGCTGTTCTGGGTGCTGGTGGGTGAGGATGTGATGTCTGGTGCTGTGGCAGCTTCCTTGGAGCAATGAGGTGACAAAGGTAAGGCTGAAAAAAAGCCTCAAGGGAAACAGAGTGAAAGAGTGGAAGGCACCAGTGACCTTAAGTGGAAAAGGAATTTTAAAGATGGGATGAAGAATCTTAAACTCGACCTAAAAATTTTTGTTTATGGGGCGCCTGGGTGGCTTAGTCGTTTAAGCGTCCGACTTTCACTTAGGTCATGATCTCGCGGTTCGTGGGTTCGAGCCCCGCGTCGGGCTCTGTGCTGACTGCCAGCTAAGAGCCTGGAGCCTATTTCAGAGTCTGTGTCTCCCTCTCTCTCTGACCCTCCTCTGC